>NC_044032.1:379877776-380145188 GCF_901765095.1 Microcaecilia unicolor
CTACTAAACCCCCGCACAGAGCGGCCTGAAGCAACAATGCCAAAAGATCAAAATTGTGCCGAATGAAAGACTCTAATCTCCTATCCTGCGGATCTCTGAGAGCAGCCCCCCCCATCAACTGGAATAGCCGTAGCCTTGGTAACTGCGGTCACCACTGCATCCACTGTCGGCGACTTAAAGGAGTCCCTATCCCCTTGCGGAATAGGATACAGTCTCGCCATAGCTCTGCTCACCTTACAAGGAGAATCTGGAGAGGACCACTCCTGGACAATCATATCCCTAAGATCCGAATTAATGGGAAAAGTACGCGCTGTCCTCCGAATTCACTTAACTAAGGGGTCCAGCTGCTTAGCCTCCGCTACCACCAGCTAAGGGGACTCAAACCTAAGAGTAGACACTACCTGCTCAATCAACTCCAGGAGCTCATCCCTAGGAAAAATACGCACCACCGAGGGGTCTTCACCTGGCAAGGGCCCCTCCTCCTCAGAGATCTTGTCCCCCAGGAACTCATCCCCCAGCAGACTACCCTCGTCGTCTGAGGGAGGCAAGGAAAACGAGTCTGGCTCTTCTGACCAATCCAGACCCTGTCGGTTAGCTACCAAGGGCCCTGCTCCCTTGGGAGAATCTGCCTGAGTAGGACCTGACTGCCAAGCCTGAAACATGGCCCAAATAAAATCAGGAGGGAACCCCATGGCCCCCGTGCCCTCCGGAGGCCTGCAAACACTCTGCCCCGGAGCATCTAACACTGGGCGCGAAGACCCGCCCCCGGGACGCCCGAATCCAAGATGGCGGCGGTTCCCACCAAAATCGGAACTGCTGCTTCGGCCCCAGAGAGCAAGTCAGCGCCGGGCAAAACCTTACCGCTACCAGAAACCTCCACAGCCAACACCGGAGGCGAAGAAACAGGCTGTTTAGGCTCCCCGCAGAACCTGCATTGAGCTCCCGGCGCGTCTATCCCCCTTCGCGCACAAGAACGGCAGTGCGACGGCTTTCCCGCCGACATCGCTAATTTAAAGCGATACACACACGAAAACTACACAGTCGCCCCAGCTCTCTCAATCTTGCTTAAAATTCACAGGCTTCTTGGTCAGCTTCCCAAACAAAACAGCAAAGCACTGCCAAGCAGCCAAACGCTGTCTGAGGCTCCCCCTTTTTTTTTTTTTTGTATTACACACACACTCACACCAGAGCCCAGCTGCTACAAGCTGACAGGGGCTAAAGCACTCAAGGTTCCTGCAGAGCAGGAGCCGAGGCAAAAGGCAGAGAGCTCAGAATGAAAATCAAAGAGCTAAATCCTGCCAGAAGCTATGGCTCTCAAGGTTCCTGTCACTACAGGAGCCGAGGCACAGGGCTGCCTAACCAAAGGCCAGCCGAGGAATAGCCATACACCGGCTAAATTCCCCAGAGGAAAGTGAATCCCACTGGACCCGCTTATCCCGAAGCACTCAAAATTCCAAGTACAGGGTACTAGCCAAGTAAATCTAATCCTACCAGACCAGACCCTCTGCTGGAGACTGAGATTTACTGGCTGCTGGGGGGTTGGCTGCTAGCTTATATTGGTTTAAGTTTTAGTGTTCTCAGTCTCCCTCTGCCGGTAGGCGTGCATAACCCAAGCGTCTTGACCGATCTGGAGGGTCGCTGAGGAAACAGACATTTCTAAATGATCATCTGCAATTTTTAAACTAAAATTGGAACACAACTAAGTATTGTCCAATTAGGTCAATATATATTTATATTTGTTAATTTGAATTATAATATTTTAATTGGATATGGATGTTCATTTTATTATCTATGTGTCTATGTATTTCGCCCCTTTTAAATTATTATTCATTTACTATTAAGTTTTATATTCGTTTTAAGTTTTTTTATCATGTTGCAATGATTCCTTTTTAAATAGATTACTTATGGTGATGTTTTTATCATTATTTTTATGTCTAGTTCAATTTATATTTATATCTATTTTTATTTTTCACTTGTAAGTTACTCTCTATATTGTATGTGTTTTATTATTAGACCCCTGAGGCAGGCGTTGCTGACACCAAAATACGGCCCGTGTCAGGTCTCATTTCAATAAAGGACTCCTGTTGTCTCAGTCTTGAAGGCCCAGTTGTGCTTTTTTCTCTGTATACTTTCTGTGTATGCTGAATCACCCTCTCTGTTTGCCCTGAACAGGAATATAAATGTCCTTTAGATCCAGAGAACATAGCTAATGCCTCTTTTGAAAACTATCCTGAGCTTTTGGTTTGATAAGATTTGCTCAAGGCCCTCAGGCCTAGGATTGGGTGGAATCCTCTGGTCTTTTCATGATCAGAAAATACTTTGAATAAAATCCTTCATTCCCGCAGTGGAATAGATTCAACCACAACAGCCTGTAAGACAGACAAGAGTTCCTTTATAAGTATTTCATGATGCTGAGAGCTTTAAACTTTGATGTCAGTGGGCAATTTGGAAGCTTGTCTGCCAACTGAAGACTGTATCCTATCTGGACTATTTTAAGAGTCCATCTGTCTGAGATTATAAGGAGCTATTCAGTTGAAAAAGTGTAGCCTTCCTCCTACAGGTAGGCAATGTGGAATAGATATGGGAACTGAGGCTATGCTCTCATGGAGACAGACTTTGGCTGCAACAGAGTTTAGGACTTTTGGGGAATGTGCTGTCTTGGATGAGATGAGAACTTTGTCAAGACTGGTAGAAGCGGAAGGTGGAGGATACCTACACCTATGAGAGTAATAGGATTTCCACTGCCCTCTGCTCTGACACCTCCTGGTAAAGAAGGTAAAATTATGTATAATCATACCTGATAATTTTCTTTCCATTAATCATAGCTGATCAATCCATAGACTGGTGGGTTGTGTCCATCTACCAGCAGGTGGAGATAGAGAGCAAACTTTTGCCTCCCTATATGTGGTCATGTGCTGCCGGAAACTCCTCAGTATGTCGATATCAAAGCTCCATCCGCAGGACTCAGCACTTAGAGAATTACACCCACGAAGGGACACTCTGCCCAGCTCACCACCGCCGAAACGGGGGAGGGGAATTAACCCAGCTCATCCCCACACAAGTGGGGGAGGGGAATCCGTCCAGCTCATCCCCGCGGAGCGGGGGAGGGACACCACACCCGCCGATGCGGGGGATCCGGCTTATCCTGCAACCGCAACCGCGGGAGGAGCTGACTGACCCTAACACCGCCGAAGCGGGAAGGGTACAAAGCTGCCCTACAGCCGCACGAAGCGGGAGGGAGTGCCGGCAGAATTTATGTCTCAATCCAGCCCCGTAAAACGGAGGGGAGAGGAATGCAGCAGCTCACTGTAACACAAACTCGCCTCAACTCTTGAAGAATCCAAGTGAAAAAACTTGAACACGAAGTCTTTCTGAAGAAACTGAAGACTAAACTTGAACCTGAAATGCAACCAGAATAAAAACAGTACAGATATCTGGGAGGGGCTATGGATTGATCAGCTATGATTAATGGAAAGAAAATTATCAGGTATGATTATACATAATTTTACCTTCCATATCATCAAGCTGATCAATCCATAGACTGGTGGGATGTACCGAAGCAGTACTCACCCAGGGCGGGACATTGAAATCCCTGACCTCAACACTGAAGCTCCAAACCGGGCCTCCGCCCGTGCAGCCACAGTCAAACGGTAATGCTTGGAGAATGTATGAGCCGAAGCCCAAGTTGCCGCCTTGCATATCTCTTCCAAGGAGACGGACCCGGCCTCTGCCATCGAGGTCGCCTGAGCTCTCGTGGAGTGAGCCTTCAGCTGGATAGGCGGCACCTTCCCTGCGGCCACATAAGCCGCTGCAATGGCTTCCTTGACCCATCTTGCCACTGTAGGCTTAGCAGCCTGCAGACCCTTACGAGGACCTGTAAACAGGACAAACAGATGATCCGATTTCCGGAAATCATTGGTCACTTCCAAGTATCTGATGATGACTCGTCTCACATCCAGATATTTAAGAGCAGAGTACTCCTCTGGGTAGTCCTCCCTCCGAAAGGAAGGGAGACAGAGCTGCTGATTCACATGGAAGCGAGAAACAATCTTGGGCAGGAAGGAAGGCACTGTGCGAATAGTCACTCCTGCTCAGTGAACTGCAGAAAAGGCTCTCGACATGAGAGCGCCTGGAGCTCGGAAACTCTTCTGGCTGAAGTGATAGCCACCAAAAAGACTGCTTTCAACGTCAGGTCTTTCAGAGATGCCCTCGACAAGGGTTCAAAAGGCGGCTTCTGCAAGGCTCTTAACACCAGGTTGAGATTCCATGCAGGCACCACTGAGTGCAGAGGAGGGCGCAGGTGATTAACTCCCTTGAGAAAGCGCACCACATCTGGCTGCGAAGCCAGGGAAGCACCCTTCAGGCGGCCCCTGAAGCAAGCCAGAGCCGCTACCTGGACTTTAAGGGAACTGAGCGACAGGCCTTTCTCCAGACCTTCTTGCAGGAACGCCAACACTGAAGAAATTGGAGCAGTGAAGGGAGAAAGTGAGCCTGCTTCACACCACGCTGCAAAGATACGCCAAACCCTGGCGTAAGCAGTAGAAGTAGAGCGCTTCCTCGCTCTTAGCATAGTGGCAATGACCTTGTCTGAGAAGCCCTTCTTCCTCAGACGCTGCCGCTCAATAGCCAGGCCGTAAGACCAAAGGGGGAGGGATCCTCCATCACCACGGGACCCTGATGTAACAGGCCCTGCTCCACTGAGAGCCGCAGAGGATCGTCGACTGAGAGCCTGATCAAGTCCGCATACCAGGGACGTCTGGGCCAATCCGGACCCACCAGGATTACCCTGCTGGGATGCTTTGCCACCCGGTCTAGCACCCTGCCCAACATGGGCCAGGGCGGGAACACATAGAGAAGCTCTTGTGTCGGCCACTGTTGGAGAAGAGCATCTACTCCCAGGGATCGAGGGTCCCGTCCTCTGCTGAAAAAGCGCGGCACTTGGCAATTGGCCGATGACGCCAACAGATCTAGGCTCGGCTGGCCCCAGTGCTTCGTGATGTCCAAGAACGCCTGAGCAGATAGTTGCCACTCTCCGGGCTCCAAGGTATGGCGACTGAGAAAGTCCGCCTTGACATTCATGACTCCGGCAATGTGGGCCGCTGAAAGCTGCTCCAGGTTCGCTTCCGCCCACTGGCATAGACTCATAGCCTCCTTGGCTAGAGGGGCGCTCTTGGTACCTCCCTGGCGGTTGATATAAGCCACAGCCGTGGCATTGTCCGACAGGACCCGTACAGGCTTCAACACCAGTACCGGGATGAACTCCAAAAACACCAACCGAATGGCTCTGAGTTCCAGGAGGTTGATAGACCACTTGCCCCTGCAGGAGACCAGAGCCCCTGCGCTGTCCTTCCCAAGCATTGGGCTCCCCAGCCCATCAAAGAGGCGTCTGTCGTGACGACAATCCACTCCGGGGTCACCAGAGGCATTCCTGCAGACAACTTGACTGTCTGCGTCCACCAGCTCAGCGCCTTGCGCACTGCTGGGTCCAAGGGAAGGCGCACAGCATAATCCTCCGACATCGGAGTCCAGCGCAACAGCAGAGATAGCTGTAGTGGTCTCATATGAGCCCTGGCTCAGGGCACTACTTCCATCGTGGCCGTCATAGAGCCCAACAGCTGCACGTAGTCCGAAGCCCGAATAGGAGAGGCTACTAGGAACTAGTCCACCTGAGCCTGAAGCTTGACAATCCGATTGTCTGGCAGGAACACTCTGCCCACTTGGGTGTCGAATCGAACTCCCAGATACTCCAGGGACTGAGTCGGGCGCAGCTGGCTCTTCTTCCAGTTGATGATCCATCCTAGGGAGCTCAAAAGAGCAACTACCCGGTCCATAGCTTGCCGCACTCTGCATAAGAGGGGGCTCGGATCAACCAGTCGTCCAGATAAGGATGGACTTGTACTTCTTCCTTTAGCAGGAAGGCCGCTATGACCCCCATTACTTTGGAAAAGGTCCGCGGAGCAGTAGCCAACCCGAAAGGGAGGGCTCTGAACTGGAAGTGTCGTCTCAGGACTGTAAAACGCAGAAAGCGTTGGAGAGGAGGCCAGATGGGAATATGCAGGTACGCTTCCTAGATGCCCAAGGAAGCCAAGAACTCTCCTGCCTTCACTGCCGCTATAACAGAGCGGAGAGTCTCCACTTTCAAGGCCCGATTGACCCCTTTGAGGTCGAGGATAGGCCGGACAGAATCTCCTTTCTTTGGTACCACAAAGTAAATGGAGTAACGTCCCTTGCCAATCTGATTTTTTGGCACCGGAACGACCGCACCCAGGCGGATCAGGTTGTCCAAGGTCTGCTGCACTGCCACAGCTTTGACCGGAGACTTGCAGGGAGAGAGTACAAACCCGTCTCTTAAGGGTCGGCAGAACTCTAGCTTGTAGCCGTCTCTGATGACTTCCAGCACCCAAGCTTGTGAAGTTACTGTGGTCCGCTCACCCAGAAACGAGGACAGCCGTCCTCCAATCTGCACTGGGGCGTGGACCAAGGCCCCGTCACTGGGTACGAGACCCTGGGGGAGGACCGGAGGGAGCACCTCCGGGACGGCGGTCTCTGCGAAATGAATGCTGCTTGGGGGAGAAAAACCTCTTGAAGGAAGAGGGGGCAGAGGAGCCCGACCTGCCCGGGCGGTACCGACGGGCTTCCTGAAACCGTCCTCTGGAGGTACCGGGACGAGTACTAGCCCGAGCCCTGACCTCTGGTAACTTCTGCCCTTAGACGTGCCGAGATCGGTCACGATTTTGTCCAGCTCGACCCCAAAGAGCAGCTTGCCTTTAAAAGGCAATCTAGCCAGGCGGGATTTAGAGGCGTGGTCAGCAGACCAATGTTTCAGCCAAAGCCACCGCCGCGCAGAGACTGTCTGAGCAATGCCTTTAGCTGAGGCTCTCAAGACATCATACAGCAAGTCTGCCAAATAGGCTAGGCCCGATTCCAGGGCCGGCCAATCAACCCTCAAGGAATGATCCGAGGGGGAAGCCCGCTGCACCATAGTCAGGCACGCCCTGGCCACATAGGAACCGCAAACCGAGGCCTGCAAACTTAAAGCAGTTGCCTCAAAGGACGACCTTAAGGCCGCCTCCAATCTTCTGTCTTGGGCGTCCTTTAGGGCCGTGCCACCTTCCACCGGCAAAGCCGTTTTCTTAGTCACCGCAGTGATTAAAGAATCCACAGTAGGCCACAGATAGGCCTCACGTTCACTTTCAGGTAAAGGATAGAGGCGGGACATAGCCCTAGCCACCTTGAGGCTCGCTTTCGGGACATCCCATTGAGCCGAAATTAAGGTGTGCATGGCATCATGCACGTGGAAGGTTCTAGACGGGCGCTTCGTCCCCAGCATAATGGCAGAGCCAACAGGGGCTGAGGGAGAGACGTCCTCCGGAGAGGAAATCTTCAAAATGCCCATGGCCTGCACTAACAGGTTGGGCAAATCCTCTGGGCTAAACGCGCTGCAGAGGGGTCATCCGCTCCATCCGAGCGGGGATCCGTCTCCTCCAAGGAATCCGCAAAGGACCGTTGGGAGACCTCAGACACGCTGCCCTCATCTACATCGGAGGAGACACAGTCCTCCAAGGCCTGGAAATCAACCCGAGGGCGTTTACCTCTGGGAACCTCAACCTCTTTATCAGAAGAGGGAGCAGGGGCAGCGTTGTGCATGAGGAAAGCCTGATGCAGCAGCAAAACAAACTCGGGGGAGAAACCCCCCAGACTGTGCACTTCCGCAGCCTGGGCAACAGCCCTAGACGCACCCTCAACCGGCGCTCGCAAGAGCGGGGGAGAAACATGCTGCGCATCCAAAATGGCGTCCGGCGCGACACTCCGCGAAGGAGCCGCGCGGGAAGAGCGGCGCTTACTTTAGCCGCTTTGTGCCCTCGCCCAAATTAAGGGCGTTCATGGCATTAATGTCTCCAACCTCAAGGGCGGCCCCGAAGAAGCCGTCCGAGCCGCGTGGCCGGCCAAGATGGCGGAGGCGAGGAGCGGGGGATGGGTGTTTATGGCGGGAAAAACCGCCACGCCGGAGGAAGGACCGGGACATTCATCGGTCACGAAACTGTCACCCAACAAGGGCGAATCAGGCTGTAAGACCCCCGCATCCCCTCTAGAAGCGCTCAAGCGATCCGGGGAGCGACCCTTTGCGCCCTCGCCCTCCGACGCCATATGCCACGAGGAGAAGAATCGGGGAACCCCCTGCCCGCTATAAAAAGGTAAAAATTACCTGCTTGCCGCTCCGAGCTGTAACGAACTGGTGTCCCAGTGAGTAGCTGCAATGAACGTTTAAATAAACGTCGAAATAAACGCCTTTAAGGACGTTTAAAATTTTTTTTTTTTTTTTTAAACGGAGCCAGCGGGAGGGGGGAGAAAAGGAGGGACCTGGCACCACCAGGTTTGCACTTGCTCAAAAGAGCCCTCAACCCCAGGCCTCAACAAAACCTAAGGATTAGGCTTGGAGGCCTAGCCAGAGCTGCTGCTGTGTGTGACCACCACCTGCTGAGATAGAGAACATACTGAGGAGTTTCCGGCAGCACATGACCACATATAGGGAGGCAAAAGTTTGCTCTCTATCTCCACCTGCTGGTAGATGGACACAACCCACCAGTCTATGGATTGATCAGCTTGATGATATGGAAGGCATGGTTGGAAGTGGACATGAGAAGGTCAAGAGTGTCAACTATGCTGCTTCATGAAGCAGCAGCTTCCCCAGAAAAAAAATTCTCTCCCTGGCAAGTCATGTCAAGCTTTTCGTGCACATCTTGTCTGAAGCCTTCAGCCAGGCAAGCCTATGGATGCCAATCCCCAAGGCAGTAACACAATGCCATTTCAAAATAATCACAAATTACTTCGACTATGTATTTTCCACACTCCTTCCCTCTGGCCACCAGCGAATGGGAGTTCTCTGGTCTTGTTTCCACGAAGCATATCCACAAACTCCATAACATTGTGCACTATAATCTGCAAGTACAAGGCCATGAAGAGCTGGTAAAGTGCTATGCTAGATTAGAATGTAGCATTCTGAAAAAATATCTTTCCAAATACTCAAATGTCCTAGCCTCCCATCCAGGAGGGACACACAGAATTCAATTAAGAGTTTCTGCCTGTCTTGCACTACAGACAGCATGGTCAGGCCTTCCATGCTGTTGAAAGAAAAAGGATTCCCAGTGTCCTGCTGAAAAAGACACTGATGCAGCTGACCTTGATTCAAAGCCCCCTCTAGGCCTCATTATCAAGGCATCTATTTCAGGCAGGACATAGGTTTGAGTATCGCCAGATTTACCCGGTTCTCAACAGATATTTTGAAGCGCAACATTGGGTTGAGTGAAGCAACATTCCACCCACTCCTCAAATTTCTGCATGAGCTGACCTTCAAAGCATTGCACTAGCAGTGGCTGCATCCTCCTGAATCATTCGAAGTATATCACAGAACCAGTGTGGAGATTGTCGAACCATCTGAGGCCTCCCACCCAGTCCTCGTCCCCTTATACCATCTGAGCCCCCCCCCCCCCCACTCAGTCCCCTTCTCCCATCTGAGCCCCCCACCCAGTCCCCATCCCCTTCTCCCATCTGAGCGACCCCAAGAATCAGTCCCTTTCTCCCATCTGAGCCCCCCCAGACCCAGTCCCAGTCTCCTCCCATCTGAGCACCCCCCCCCCAGACCTAGTTCCCTTCTCCCTTCTGAGCCCCCCCAGACCCAGTCCCCTTCTCCCATCTGAGACCCCTTCCCCGACCCAGTCCCCACCTGCCTACCAGCTCCATCAACGGACAGACGACCCTCTTCTCCTGCCACCCAGCCTTAAAAAAAAAAATCTGTTAAGCGCCTCGCGTCTGCTCTGCTGTAAAGGAAGCAAATCGCCTCGTCGCGTCGGCCCTTCCCTCACTGTGTCCCGCCCTCTGATGTAACTTCCTATTTCCGCAAAGGCGGGACACAGTGAGGGAAGGGCCGACGCGACGAGGCGATTTGCTTCCTTTACAGCAGAGCAGACGCGAGGCGCTTCACAGGTTTTCTTTTTAAGGCTGGGTGCCAGGAGAAGAGGGTCATCTGTCCATCGATGGAGCTGGTAGGCAGGTGGAAACTGCGGCGCCAGCGGAGCAACCCCCCCACCTGCTGACACCTGGGGCAGACTGCCCCCACCGCCCTGCCCTTGGTATGCCACTAGATCAAAGGATGTTGGCTGGGCGGGCCTGGAGGGAAAGTGGCTGGGCCTGGGCCCGTCCAGGCCCGCCCGTGGCAACGCCCCTGGTTCATATACTGCTTATGCCACTGCTCTGTGGAAAACAAATTACTATTTATTAGATCACACTATTGTGAATCAGTTCTGTTACTGGCTTATGAAGAACTATTATCGTACAAATGTGGCTGTTTTAAAAAAAGAGTACACCAAAACTTATTGCAACCTGTTCTTATACAAATTAGATATATCATTTGTGCAATTCACTTCTATTTAGAAAAGAAAGAACTTTTATTTTATTTTTTGTTCTATATGTTTCTGTAAGCCCTACAAATAATGCAAAGAACCCCCAAAAATGTAATGATCCTTCCCTCACAACTACAAAGTAGTGGTGTGCTGTAACTCTTTGTCCTAAGTTTGGTCCAGTTCCCACAGATCAAGTGTCCATACCTTTTACCATCATAACCATTAAATTCATTGATCATTTCCATCATCTTTATGCTACTGTAATTTGTGTACAGTGCACTACTTTAAGATGCCTTATATCTAAATAAAAGTACAACCCACAAATTTAAGGAAAAAATGACATATACGATGAAGACAAGCAATTAAAACCACTTACAGTGAATAACTCAGCTCATCGTTACTGATGCTCGAATTGACATTTAATGGAGATGTGCAACAATCAATGCCTTCTTGAAGTACTTCCACACACTGTTTTCTACTATGTGCCACGGTCCATGTAACATTTAAGGGAGATGTGGGATGATCAATACCCTTTTGAATTACTTCCATTCTTTGTTTTACATCATGTTCACTTTCTTTTGTACAATTGCCAATGACCTTTTCTGGATTACTGTCAATTATTCCTCTTGCCATTGAGGCTCTTAACTGGGCCTGCAGAGGGCTGTTGTCATTCACTATGCAGCCTGAAGACTTCACTGGTGTTCTCTGAGATTTGCAGGAATTTGCTTTGGTGGTTGCATCACTTTTAGTCTGTCTCTCTGATGTCCTTTTAACTGTAACAGGTGTTTTGTCATATGCATTTCTGAAAGATGCTAGGGACTGCCGGAACGTGTAAGATAATGGCACATTACCATCGTTTAAAGAGGACATGTGCTGCAATGAGACTCTACGTGTCCTTTTCTCTGTTAAGTGACTTAGAGTCAAATCATTTTCGCAGTCACTAGCCAAATCAGATTTAGAATGTTTTTCTGGGACTGACCATTTTTGATTATTTGTTTTAAGTATCGTTTTCCTTTTTTCTGGTTTCTGTTCAGCCATATGTGGAATTTTTTGTTTCCTCACAGATTTTTCTTCTGTTGGTGATGGACTGGTGTTAGAAACACAAGAAAACATTTCTGGAGTATTAATTTTATCGTCTACTCCAACCACTTTATTTTGACCTCTCAGACTCAGAGAGCCTGAAAGATTTACACCATTTGCTTTAGATGAGCTGACTTCAACTATACCAGTAGTCTCTTCCAATCTAGGTTGTTTTCTGTGAGCTTTAAGTGTTTTAGATTTTTGCTTTGTTGCTGAAATATGTTTGTCTTTATTTGTTGTTTCTGCAAAAAGATATCAAAGTACAATTACAAAAAGTTCAATTATGCATTTTAAGCATTTAACTTCTATGAAAACAAGCTAATTATTTTTATAAAGTATCAGATCATTGAAAAGGCTATGTTTTAAACATAACTGCTTGTCTATGGATTAATTTCTATGAAAGCATGCTAATTATGTTTATAAAATATCAGATAATTGAAAAAGCTGTTTTAAACATAACTGCTTATCTATGGATTGAACTACCAAGCATAAGAAAAACTACCAATAGCAATCAACACACAAAAACTATTAAAGTACCTTTCACAAAACAAAACACTGCTACTGAATATGGCAAAAAAAAACCCAAAGCTATTAAAAATACATAACAACACATACATATATTTTATCAAATTACTACACCACTGGATAACAAAAACAAATGAGTATTAAAAATTTATCATGTTATCTAATTCCTAACTTTTTTTTGTTAACACTTAATTCAAAAATTCAGTGAGGGGGCGCTGGTGAGCTCGAAGGAAGATAGACGTCTGAACCGTTAACTCCTCGCCTTTAATCTAATAATCCTGTGATCATAGGCTTTTTTTAGATTATTTTTACAGCATTATCAATCTTCAACTATCAGCTCACTTTTGATCATGGCTACACGAAATCTGAAAACAGAATCAAATTTGCTCTCTCTGCCAGCCCCCAAGAGACAAAGAAATGCTGCTTGATACCGTTTGAATCTGACATTTCTCTACAAACTATAATGAGTGAAGTGCTCTCAATCAACGGTCTGTTGCAAGACAATTTCAACTCTCTCAATGAGTTACGTGAAGAAATAACAGAGCTTAAAACTAATTTCACTGAGACGAAAAGCCAAGTAGAGACTATCGACAACAAATGCAGCACTAACTCAGCAGCCATTATAGCCTTCCAGTGTAAAATCAAAGAAATAGATCTACATCGACAAGATCCTGAAGACCTTAAAAACAGATCTTGAAGGAACAATGTCCACATTCTTGGTATACCTGAAGGCACTGAAGGCACTAATATTATCGCTTACTTGGAAAAATTATTGTCATCACTACTCGACCTGAAACTCGAAGCTCCCCTGGAAATTGAACACGCTCACTGTGTTCAATCGGCACTGTAAGCGGATCAAAAATTCCCGAGGCCCATAGTCCTCAGTCTCCTTCATTATAAACATGCCCTTGCTATCTTACAGTCTGCTAAGTTAAAATCACCTATAACGTACAACAAGAAAAATCATGTTCTTTCCTGGAGGAGTAGCCTAGTGGTTAGTGCAGTGGACTTTGATCCTGGGGAACTGAGTTCGATTCCCACTGCAGCTCCTTGTAACTCTGGGCAAGTCACTTAACCCTCCATTGCCCCTGGTACAAAATAAGTATCTGAATATATAAACCGCTTTAAATGTAGTTGCAAAAACCTCAGAAAGGCGGTATATCAAGTCCCATTTCTCATTTATGGTCACCCAAATTTCCCTGTATCACCAGTACCACAGTACTGCTGGATATCAACCTTCCTACTGAGGGAGAACAAAGTGGCATCACCCCCTGTGGCATGAGAAAAAAAAAGACTACATTTCCCCAAAGGTAGAGAGGGGCAAGCAATAGAAAAAAAAATAGTAAAACATACATAATTTTCTTAAGGGATTGGAGATATAAGCAATACAAAGGATACATTTAATATTTAAATACATTTTATTGAAATAGGGTAAATAAACAAATATAGCAAAGGCAGGGTATGACAAAGCAAATCAAATCCCAGTAATGGAATTACACAAAAGACAACAGAACTTGTTAACAATAATATCAAACTTAATTGCTACCACACTAAGACTATATAAAGTTGCCTAAGCAGAGAGGTCAAATAGGCTCCTATTTATAGCCTATGCATGCATTAATCAAGACTCTACCTACCCATGCGCTGTCCTCCCCTCCCCCCTGAAACAAAAGAGATACATAATCAAGTATAGATGCTTTTGACATAACATGTACTTCTGCAAACAAGGTATTTTATAAGTTGCATTATATACATGTATATACATGTATAGACATACATGCAAAACTGCCTACATGTATCTATATATGCTAATTTTAGTTCTCTATTAAGGGCAATCCTTGTCTAATAAGAATTCTTTAAATTAACAATGAAATAGTTACATCACTAGATAATTACTCTTATTCTTAATCATCCTTGGGCCATAAAAAGCCTAGATTATTGCAGGCAAATACCTATATGCTTGGATGATAGGCACTAATTGCACTGAGATGAACCCTTACAGAGTTGGTCTTGAGACCAGACTCTGATAAGTGTAGAAGGTATTCAAGCAGGGTCTGTGTAGGACAAGAGAGAGGATCAACGGCCTTTCTGTTACACCAGATGGCAAACCTCCTCCATTTGGAAGAGTAACACCTCTTAGTGGAGTCTTTCCTGGAGGAAACAGGAAGACTAGGGAGACACCCTCTGAAAGACCCAAGGAAGCGAATTCTAGGCTCTCAACATCCAGGCCATGAGAGCCAGAGACTGGAGATTGGGATGTAGAAGCGACCTCTCATTGTGAGTGATGAGGGTTGGGAAACACTCCAATCTCCACAATTCTTCGGAGGACAATTCCACAGGAAGAGGGAACCAAATATGACACGGCCAATAGGGTGCAATCAGGATCATGGTTCCACAGTCTTGCTTGAGTTTCAGCAAATTCTTCCCTACTAGAGATATGGGAGGATACGCAAACAGAAGGCCTGTTCCCCAATGTAGGAGAAAGGTATCTGACGCTAGTCTGTCGTGGGCATGAAGCCTGGAACAGAACTGAGGGACTTTATGATTGATTTGAGTGGCAAAAAGATCCATCAAGGAGGTGCCCCACGCTCAGAAGATCTTGCGGCCTATGCCCATATTCAGTGACCACTCGTGAGGTTGCACTACCCTGCTCCGCCTGTCAGCCAGACTGTTGTTTTCACCTGCCAGATAAGTGGCTTGGAGAAACATGCAGTGACAGTGTGCCCAAAGCCACATCTGGACGGCTTTCTGACACAGTGGGCAAGATCCGGTGCCCCCCTGCTTGTTGGAGTAGTACATCGCAACCTGATTGTCCATTTGAATTAAGATATTTTGGGTGGACAATCGATCGCTGAAGGCCTTTAAAGCGTTCCAGATCGCTCAAAGCTCCTGGAGCTTGATCTGAAGTCTGTTTCCTGGGGGGACCAGGCTCCCTGAGTGTGAAGTCCATCTACATGAGCTCCCCACCCTAGGAGTGATGCATCTGTTGTGAGCACTTTCTGTGGCTGAGGAATTTGGAATGGTCGTCCATTGGTCAAATTGGATTGAATAGTCCACCACAGAAGAGAATTCCAAAAGTAGGTAGAAAGGTGGATGACATCCTCTAGACTTCCCTCAGCTTGATACCACTGGGAAGCTAGGGTCCATTAAGCAGATCTCATATGTAGGCGTGCCACAGGAGTAACATGAACTGTGGAGGCCATGTGCCCCAAGAGTCTCAACATCTGCCGAGCTGTGACTTGCTGAGAAGCTCGAACCATGGAAACCAGGGACAGAAGGTTGTCTGCCAGTGTCTCGGGGAGACAGGCCTGAACTGCTCTCATGCCCAGCAGTGCCTCAATGAACTCCAATTCTTGAACAGGTATGAGATGGGAGTTGGGGGTAATTTATTACAAACCCTAGTAGTTCCAGCACCTGAATAGTCATCAGCATGGACTCCAGAGCACCCTCCTCTGAGGTGATGATGATGAGATTTGATATACTGCATTTGCTCTTCACCAGCCAATAGTCGAGACAAGGGAACACATGCACCCCCAGTGTACGTAGTGACATTGCGACAACTGCTAGGCATTTTGTGAATACCCTGGGAGCCAATGCCAGACCAAAGTGCAGTAAGTCCAAGGTTCTAGCTTCTCTGCCTGGGGGCACCGAAGAATAGTCTCTAGAACTCTTGGCTCTTTTGAGGGCGAAATCCACCACCATGGAGTTATGGGGTAACTGAGACCTCATCAACCCATGCTTTCCAATACTGGGAATCTCTCTCCTTAGGGATCACGGAAATGAGCTGAATTACAGGCCCTTCGGTCACATGCAGTGGAATTTCAGTTAAAACTGACCTGATGTATTATGAGTTTGGAAACAAACCAGACGAGCTACTGACCCAACAACAAATAGCAGTAGATGAGGAATTCAATTTTAAAAATTAGAGCCGGGGTGGGGGGGGTTTACTATATAAGCAATTTAAAAAGTTAGGGTTTTTTTAATCAGAAACTGTATGCTTGTGATAACACAATAAAGGAGCTGACTACATAGAACTATTTTCATCAAGTTTATCTTCCTGGGTGATTTGATGAAGAAATATCCTCTGGAGATGTGGTGGCAAAGACCTTATCCGCAAGTAAAGTACCAGGATTAGATGGCTACTCCATTAGCATCTATAAGGTTTTTGTGGACAAATTGTCACTCCTAACTAGATTATAAAATTCCATTCTAGATGAAAGACAAATCCCTATGCTAACGAACATAGCAAGAGTAACTGTGCAAAACCAGACCCCCTTTTACCCTCACATCTTACCTCCTGAGAAGCAGACTTCATATGCGAGACATCCTTACCGGTGGATAGACAAATATGTTCAAAAATTGGATGGTGCCATGTCCTGTAATCCTTCCAGACAAGAAAAACAAAAACAGTGGGGAGCAGAGGCCCCTCTTATGCCAATGTTCTTGGATCAGCAATTACATCAGCTGATGAAGGTGGTAGGTCAAGCCTTAGAGCCCAGGCTCTGTCAGCTTTTGGGGCAATTAACTAATATGGAAATTTTGCAAGCAGAAACAACTAGAACAGGAGACCTTGAGGAGCGAGCCACTGCCGTAGAAGAAACGGGGACAGAGACCGCAGACATGCTTGTGCATCTTGAGCAGCAAGTGAAAATGCAAGCTGACAAAACTGATGAACTTGGGAACTGGTCGAGGAGAGGGAATCTGAGAATTGCTGAGCTGCCAAACACCTCCCCAACTGCAATTTGTCCCAGCTGCTAGAGACATGGTTAAAATCAGAGTTCACGCATAGCGATAGAGTGGGCTCACTGTGCCTTGAAAGGGTGTGCACCATGTGGGTCGCATGCAACACCGTCAAAATCGACCTTGGGTGGTGGTGGTCAAAATTCATAATTATGTACACAAACAAATGATCCTGCAAGGATATCACCTTAAGAAAGGAATCTTGAATTATGAGGGGGAACCAAATGAAATTTTTCAAGATTATTTGGCTGACCTCCAACAGCGTCGGAAGCAGTTTACACCAATTTGCTCTCAGCTTCATGCCAAACAACAACATTTCATGCTTTTGTATCCCATGCTGCTTATGATCAATGTGAATGGCCACTGGCAGACCTATAATACTCTGCAAGCTGCTCAGGCTTGTTTGGACCGTTTGCTGGCTGGAGGACAGACAGAGGCCTGAGCTAGTGTGGGATGCAATTGAGAAAGTTCTACTGGTCACCATTGAACTATTTTTATTGAGACCACTTAGAAGAGGGAATTCATTTGCTAGGAGTATGAACACAGTGGAACTTATGGATAGGTGATGTACTGTCATTTTTAACTAATGTGGGTCTCCATGCATAAACGTGTCTCATGACAAACTGCACTATGGAGTGGTAAGTGGGACATATACAGGGATACTGAAGTGGAAGGTGAGGGCAGGGAACACATCCTAGTGGAATGCATCCTAGTGGAAAGTGGTGGTTGGGGTGGGGAAGGAAGTTTGGGGGGATGGGGGAGTGGAGGAGTAGCCTATTGGTTAGTGCAGCAGGCTTTGAGCCTGGCAATCTGGGTTTCATTCCCACTGCAGCTCCTTACGACTGTGGGTAAGTCACTTAAACCTCCATTGCCCCAGGTACAAAAACTTAGATTGTGAGCCCTCTAGGGATAGAGAAAGTACCTGTATATAACATGTACAGTGCTGTGTATGTCTACTAGTGCTATAGAAATAATTAGTAGTAGTAGTAGGGGTATCCATATGTTTGCGGTTACTGTCTATATTTATTTGCGGTGGCACTGCTGCCTAATGCACACTGTAGTTTTTGAGGCTGGGCATCCTGATCTCTTTATTTCACAGTTACTTTTTGTGCTTATTGGAGAGCTTGGTGCTTTTAGATGTCTGCCCCTTGTTGCCATGTATCTCTTCACCAATAACGCGCACTAAGATTTTAGCAGCTTTGCAGCGGCAGGGGACAGACATTGCTTCCTTGCATGAACTCGGCTCTCTGCTCAAGAGCATCTGAAGCTTTGTAAAAGCTGGGTAGGAGAGGTCCATTTTGCTTCTTCTGGTGGCCAGCGGGGAGGAGTTGCAGTCTTAATACACAAAGCCCTTGCGTGCAAATCTGATGTGTTGATGACAGATCCCCAGCGTAGGTACTTGTTGGTAAAACTATGGATGGAAGGGTGAAAGCTTTATCTGCTTGTAGAGAATGGTCCCACCCCATATGACAAAACGTTTTACCCTTCTCTGTATGCTTCTCTATTTGGGGAGGGAGGTGTTGGTGATGGGTGACATGAATTTGTCATCTGACCCCTGAGCAGATTCCACTGTAGCTTCTGGGCACAGTAGTGGAGATAGGCCAGGACAGAGTATTACAGTCCTTTTGCACTACTTTAGACTTGTTACACACTTGGCAGCTCCTCCACCCCATGAAACTGGGTTATACTCATCAATCCAGGGCCCAGGACACTCTCTCTCACCTAGATTATATTTTTCCATCTATCACATTGTTTCCATATGTCACTGAGGCAGTTGTGGGCCCTGAGCTGTTTCAGATTATTCTGTAGTGTGGACTGACATGGAGAACCCTGCGCATTTTCATGTCACTGAGGCGGTTGTGGGCCCTGAGCTGTTTCAGATTATTCTGTAGTGTGGACTGACATGGAGGCCCCCGCGCATTTTCATGTCACCTTGGGTTGGCGTTTCCCCACTTTCTAGGCTTCCAAATGGGAATCATATACACTTCATAATAAACACTCAGATCAACCCAATCTTTTTTAGGAACACTGCAAAGGTGGTGTCATGCACCGATATCATTGCCTATATAGACTCTAGGCTTAGGAAAATTGCTGCGAGCATTCATACATTAGAGGCGGAACTCCAAAAGGCCAAAAAAGCTTATGTAAGGTCTCCTTCCACACGCACAAACAAGGTCTTTCTCTCAGCTCAAGAAGCATTTAATACGCTCATGAACAAACTAATAGAAGTTTGATTTACCAAAAGTACCGTTTTCACAATTATGGAAACAAAACGGGTAAGATGCTTGAATGTATAGTTAAGACTTGGTGAGGTAATGGGATGATCACTTTGATTAAAGATTCTCAAGGTAATGTCATGAATAGCACTTGCCCTGTCCTTCTGGGGTAGATAGTTCAAATCCCATTAGTGGCGCATGTGCCCCTCCCCCACCAAAGCAGCCTTTGAAATTGCCAGAGGCTCTGTTGCTCAAGGATGGAAGTGGCAGAGTGGTTAAAGCACTTGCCTTGTCCGTCTGGGGTAGCTGGTTCAAATCCCTTCAGTGGAGCATGCCCACCACCAAACCACATGTGTTTTGCTCAATTCCTTCCGACTAAAGCAACTTTTGACATTGGCTGAGGCTCTGTTACTGAAGGAAGTGGTTAGAGCATTTGCCTTCCTGAAAACAACCATTATAATCTTACTGTTATAGTACAATATTACACAGGGATGTTTAAATATAAAGGTCTGATGACAAAGTTTGTGATTTAAATGTTATCTCAAAATATATGGACGAATGATGGGTGGGGTACTACTGTACTAAACAGAAATAGGAACTTTAAGTATGCCATTGGTTCTGTGGAGTTTTTACATGAATAATGGAAATACGAGTCATTTCTAGATACACATCAGTTGGTTTTCCACACTATAGTTTGCTGGGATACACACATACATAAGTACATAAGTATTGTCATACTGTGAAACACCAAAGATCCATCAAGCCCAACATCCTGTTTCCAACAGTGGCCAATCCAGATCACAAATACCTGACAAGATCCCAAAAAAGTACAAAACATTTTATACTTATCCCAGAAATAGTGGATTTTCCTCAAGTCCATTTAACAACGGTCTATGGACTTTTCCTTTAGGAAGCTGTCCAAATCTTTTTTAAACTTCACTAAGCTAACCGCCTTTATCACATTCTCTGGCAACGAATTCCAGAGTTTAATTACATGTTGAGTGAAGAAATATTTTGTCCGATTCGTTTTAAATTTACTACATTGTAGCTTCATCACATGCCCCCTAGTCCTAGTATTTTTGGAAAGCGTCAACAGACACTTCACATCTACCCATTCAACTCCACTCATTATTTTATAGACCTCTATCATATCTCCCCTAAGCCACCTTTTCTCCAAGCTGAAGAGCCATAGCCGCTTTAGCCTTTCCTCATAGGGAAGTCGGTCCATCCCCTTTATCATTTTCGTCACCCTTTTCTAATTCCACTATCTTTTTTGAGATACGGCGACCAGAATTGAACACAATATTCGAGGTGCGGTCGCACCATGGAGCGATACAAAGGCATTATAACATCCTCATTTTTGTTTTCCATTCCTTTCCTAATAATACCTAACATTCTATTTGCTTTCTCAGCCACAGCAGCACACTGAGCAGAAGGTTTCAATGTATCATCAACGACGACACCTAGATCCCTTTCTTGGTTTGTGACTCCTAACGTGGAACCTTGCATGACGTAGCTATAATTCAGGTTCCTCTTTCCCACATGCATCACTTTGCACTTACTCACATTAAACATCATCAGCCATTTAGACGCCCAGTCCTCCCAGTCTTGTAAGGTCCGCTTGTAATTTTTCACAATCCTACCGCGATTTAACGACTTTGAATAACTTTGTGTCATCAGCAAATTTAATTACCTCACTAGTTACTCCCATCTCTAGGTCATTTATAAATATGTTAAAGAACAGCGGTCCCAGCACAGACCCCTGGGGAACCCACTAACTACCCTTCTCCATTGAGAATACTGACCATTTAAACCCTACTCTCTGTTTTCTATCTTTTAACCAGTTTTTAATCCACAATAGAACACTACCTCCTATCCCATGACTCTCCAATTTCCTCTGGAGTCTTTCATGATGTACTTTGTCAAACACCTTCTGAAAATCCAGATACACAATATCAACCGGCTCCCCTTTATCCACATGTTTGTTCACCCCTTCAAGGAAATGTAGTAGATTGGTGAGGCAAGATTTCCCTTTAGTAAATCCATGCTGACTTTGTCTCATTAATCCATGCTTTTGAATATGCTCTGTAATTTTGTTCTTAATAATAGTCTCTACCATTTTGCCCGGCACCAACGTCAGACTCACCGGTGCATAATTTCCCGGATCTCCTCTGGAACCTTTTTTAAAAATCAGCGTTACATTGGCCACCCTCCAGTCTTCCAGTATTTTAAGGATAAATTACATATTTCTAACAATAGCTCTGCAAGCTCATTTTTCAGTTCTATCAGTACTGTAGGATGAATACCATCCGGTCCAGGAGATTTGCTACTCTTCAGTTTGTAGAACTGCCCCATTACATCTTCCAGGTTTACAGAGAATTCATTAAGTTTCTCCGACTCGTCAGCTTCGAATACCATTTCTGGCACCGGTATCACTCCCAAATCTTCCTCGGTGAAGACCGAAGCAAAGAATTCATTTAATCTCTCTGCTACGGCTTTGTCTTCCCTGATTGCCCCTTTTACTCCTCGGTCATCTAGCTGTCCAACTGATTCTTTTGCCAGTTTCCTGCTTTTAATATACCTAAAAAAAATTTTACTGTGTGTTTTTGCCTCCAACGCTATCTTTATTTCGAAGTCCCTCTTAGCCTTCCTTATCAGCACTTTGCATTTGAAGGCTAAGAGGGACTTTGAAAAAAAAGATTGCATTGGAGGGAAAAAAACAGAAGTTTTAATAGGGGAGGAACTGAACTACTACAATCAAAAACATAACTTGTGGACACTACTTAGTATACTCACATCCCTGCGGACCCAGGCCTCTGCATTATATACTGCTGTCAGCCTCTCCCAGCTTCTGTGGTATACGAGATATTACCTCCTGCAACCGGGTAGAACAAAGTACCGTTCCTCCATGTGGAGGAACTGTCTTGCTAGCAGTGTTGTCTTAGGGCCTGAAATTTGGCATTCTTCTCTTCCTCCATGGCATCTTAAATAAATGTCCCCGCAGATCTGATGTTGTAATATCACTATGTCAATAAGCATCAACGTTGTTCGTCATTTCTGGAAAGATTCTATATACCATGCGGAAATTGGCAGTTTTTACCACGTAGAAAGATACTAGGTGTATTCTATATTTAGTGCCTTTAATAGCATATACATTTCTGGCTTAGGTGTACTCTCTATATAGCACCTTGTGGTTACCGAATGCGCTTAAGCAAAATTCTGTATCACGCGGAATTTTCAGGTGTCATATATAGAATCTAGCCCATAATGACTGGCTTTAAGTTTTGTTAAATGAATAATCACTTTGCTGGTTTTTAATTTGCTACGGTGCCTTTTCCAAGAGGTTTCTTCTGGTGAGTTTTACATTGTAACATAGTAGATGACGGCAGAAAAAGACCTGCACGGTCCATCTAGTCTGCCCACGATAAACTCATATGTGTATACCTTACCTTGATTTGTACCTGTCTTTTTCAGGGCACAGACCGTATAAGTCTGTGCAGCAGTATTTCCCGCCTCCCAACCACCAGTCCCGCCTCCCATCACCGGCTCTGGCACAGACCCCGTATAAGTCTGCCCTCCCCCATCCTAGCCTCTCAACCACCAACCCCTCTTCCCCCCGCCACCTAATTTCAGCTAAGCTTCTGTGGATCCATTCCTTCTGCACAGGATTCCTTTATGCCTGGTTTTAATGTATGTATTTTTGGTGCTGAGGAACTTTATGCACACCACATAGATATGTGTCCTATTTCTATTACTATGTTTACTATATTATGACATGTATATTCATACAAATCAAGGGATATTCAGCCAGGATGTTAACTATTTAATTTACATGCATCACTGTTTATGTGCATTCATCCTAAGTTGGCAGTTTTATGATTCTGTATTATGCATAAAATTATAAAGAAAGTTTCTACACTAGTTTATAATATCATTATAAATTTAGTACAAGTTTATTCATTTCAACAAATCTTATCAATATTAGTAAAGCACAGCAATCATTTTCCCCACATATATAACAATATTAAAACATCTCAAATCCTTAGGAGTTTCTCCATGGTGAAAGTACTAAGTGAACTGAACCAGTCAGCACACTATAAATGTCCAGATCAATCATTCAGTCAATTGAAAAGCGCAGTCTTCACACATGGAATTTCCTTCAGAACTGCTCAGTCCATTAATTTGCCATAATAATATAAACAATTTGTGGCGTATTCTTGTATCTCCACTATTACAGTGATCTTCCAGCCTGACAAAATTTGTGTTTCGCCTCTTGGGCATCATCAGTAGCTGTCAGCAAAATGTCGAACAATTCATATCTTTAGTGAGACATAGCTAAAAATCCCAATTAGTCTATTGTTCCATTGCTTCAAAGAGATTTGAGATGTTTAAATATTGTTATATAAATGGGGAAAATGATTGCTGTGCTTTACTAATATTGATAAGACTTGTTGAAATGAATAAACTTGTACTAAATTTATAATGATATTATAAACTAGTGTAGAAACTTCAATTGATTTGATTTGAAAATTTGAGGAAGTATTGCTTAAAAGATTCCTGAATGTGTACTTTTTGATTTTTTCTTTATTATGCATGTCACATATGGTGTTTTAATATTGTATTTATTTTTCAACGTATGTTAAATTGGCATACATTTTTTATACTTTTTTGTGCATGTCATCATTTTTATTCTTTGTTCTGTTTTATATTATCAATATATGTTTTTATTATTTTTGTTTGAATTATTTATATTTTGTAGCCCCTGATGAAGCCCTTACGGGGGCGAAACACGGCCCGCGTCGGGCATTGTTTTGCATTTTCACCAATAAAGATCTGTTTGGTTTGTTTCCACATTGGAGTTTGCAGATCAGCTGCCCTGTTTCCTACTGATGAAGCAGAACATAACCTGTGACTGTCAACAAATTGTGTCTTTATGATTAGTGATGCAAAACTGCTGACTTATTAACCTATGGCCTGATAACACTTAAAAGGCAGAGGTAATGAAGTGAGTAAGTTGAGCCAGTCCAGTGCAAATCTACTGCGGTTAAGTGGACTCTGACTTCTCCGCAAAGGCCTTTGCTATCTAACATATAGTAATTGGTGTTTGTGTATTTCTTTCTGTTGACCTCTGCCAGGTACAGAAGACGAGAGCAAGGTAGGTAATCCGTCCAGGTGTTGGTCTCAAACAAATAGAACCAAAATGACAACCTTCAAGTTTTCATGCATTCACCCTGTGTTAACTAAATAGCACATGTTTATATTCATACAATAATTATGCTTCTTCTAATAAAATTTACATAAAGGCATTGCATATGAATTTAAGATCACACAGAATGGCCTTTCAAGAACATACTATCATCCTTTTCTAAACTGTTTAGAAAGAGTACATCTTTAACTAATGCTAATCCAAAGGGAAAGGGGAATGATGATGAGATTTGATATACTGCATTTATGTGGTTACAGTCAAAGCAGTTCACATGTTATATACAGATAGTTATTTTTTTTGGACCTGGAGTACATTCCAACACTAAATACCTAAGTTTTAACTAGATTATCTGAATTGTGCACTACCATATAGCTGATATCATGTTAATGCACCTAATCATGGTACACAATCATATGTCATCAGATGAAAGGACAATATGCATTCAAAACTTTATGCAGAGAAATTTTTATAGTAGTCTACTGAAAGGTGTCAACTTTAAAAAAGGACATTTTAACAGCCATCCAAAGGAGCAATAATTTGCCATGTGAGATGAAAGAGAACAGGTGAATCCCTAGAACTGGCTCCTTTTCAATGGCCAAGCAAAGGATCAAAATACTGCAGAAGCAGTTCCTACTTTGAAACTCTAACACCACAATCCCCTGCAGCTACGTTCTCTTCTGTTGGTTGAAGTTTGAAACACAGGGTGCCCTGTAATCTCGTAAGAGCACTAGTCCTCCAAGGTCCAACCTTCAGATCAAAGTTGGCAGAGAAGAGGGCAGCAAGCTGTAACAAGCGATGCTGACTCCTGCAAGTGGGAACACTATGGTTAATCCCAGGATGGACAAGGGAACTCAGAGGTGTACAGATTTCCCATCCTAGGGTCACATAACCCATAGTAACAGTGACTGATTCACCCATGTACCTATCAAAATAGGAAATATGAAAAAAAAAATCTTACTTGAAATTTTCTTCAAAGATTGTTTTGACAACTGTTGAGAATACTTTGACTGTGGTACTTCCACCTTGCTCTCACTGTGTGAAACCACCCACCAACAGGAAGGTGGATTTGACTTCCGATTACTTCTAGATATGTAAACAGCATCTTCCATGCCACTATTTTGTGGTTCGCTTTCTACAGAAGAAACACTCTTTTCAGTACTGGTGTTATCTTTAATTGGCTGAAGTTGTGAGCACAATTCTTCAGTATTATGGCTGGTCACATTTCTCCTCTTTGGACTTAATGGATCCACGGAATCTTGATATTTCCTTCTTTTCTTTGCTGGAATAGAAATTTTTAACTGTATCAAAATGTATGAAAATTATAATTTCTTCCATATAACTGTTCTCCAAAGAAAATAACACTATGAATCTACAAGTTGGGTTAATGTGGCCTGGTGCATGTATTTTTACATTTTCTTTTCCTATTTAACACAAACAATATTTGGTCTCAAACAACCATCACTTTCTCATAACTAAGGATTATCTATTTTACTATGATTTCTTGCATTTATTCACTTACAAGATTAATAAACCACTTTCTTGGTCAAAGACTGCTCAACGTGCTTCATGACAAGAATTCATAAAATACAATGAAGCAAAGATACTTACCTGTAGCAGGTATTTTCCAAGGAGAGCAGCCCATTCATTATCACGTGTGGGTGACGTCATCCACGTCGCCCAGTGCGGAGATTAAACAGCTAAAAATAGCTTTATTAAGCGCGCTCAATGTCCCTATCACACACGTGTAGAATTCCCTCCTGCCGTGAGAACACAGGACCATAAGAATATTATAGAATATTTTTTTTTAATGCCAAGGGGAGGTGGAAGGGTATGTGAGAATAAATGTCCTGCTGTCCTCAGAGGACAAGCAGGTCATATTCTCTTTTTTTTTAAAACTTTATTTTAGTGTATAGACAACTTAGATATACAAACTTTGACATCACTTTATACATCATAGAAATAACCCCTTTCCCTTCCCTCCTTCCCTCCTCCCCTCCCCCCCCCCCCCCCCCCCCCCCCCCCGTCTCTTCATAATTCTATGGATCTCTGTGGTGTATCTTCTTTTATACTTAATACTTCGGGCCTAAAAAAAACCCAAGTTTGCCAAGTAATTTCACCTCCTTGGTATTATCAAGTGCGGAGCATCTAAGTCAATTCCCGCTTGGGATCTCCAAAGCTTATATTTGTCCCATATTTTGGTAAACTAGAGCTGCTGATTGTTCTTCATCCCTGTAAGCTTTGCCATTTGATACATATAGTCCATTTTATATAGAACTTTGACAATTGGTGGAGCCAGCGATTGCTTCCAGGCGGCTGCCAGTGCAATCTTTGCCGCTCCTAAAAACATGGAAGCCAAACGGTGAAGAGGGGTCAGAAGTCCGGGAGGGCAAAATTGCAATAAGCAGTGGTCCATCGTTTGTGGATATTCTTTACCCAATATCTGTTTCAACAACTTAAGACATTCCTGCCAATAAGGTTGTATCTTTGGACACGACCACCATATATGTTTCATATCCCCCCTCACTTGACATCCCCTCCAGCATTGATTCGAAGAGCCTGGAAACATTTTCGCTACTTTATATGGGGTATAATACCATCGGTACAAGATCTTATATCCATTTTCTATCATGGAACTACTTACCGATCCCTTTAATAGAAAGCCTATCGCCTTTTCCCAACTCTTCAGTTCATGTGTGGCCCCTATATCTTGTTCCCATTTCTGTATGTATTGCTGAATTGGGGTTTTATATGAGAGTAGTGCCCCGTATATTCTTGACACACATCTTTTACGACTATTCCCGCCCATGGCCCGCTCTAATTCTGTTTCCTCCTTTTGTAGCTCCCCTTTGGCTTTTCGAAGAATATAATCTCTAATTCTAGTGTAGTATAACAGGTGATGTGCTGGGAGATTAAATTCTTCTTGCAGCTCATTATATGAACGTATTGCCCCCTCTTCCCATATTTGGTCCAATTGTCTCAACCCTCTCTGTCTCCATTGCTTATATATTTTGTCTCCCTCTTCCCATGAAAATCCCGGTGCCCCTTGTATATGCATTTTACAAAAATATGTTCTCTGTGGACAGAATTGTTGGCGTAACGTATTCCATGTCATTAATGGGTATGCAACTGTTGGGGGTAGCAATGTTGCCATTTACTATCCATTTACTTGGGAGCCATAGTAATGCTGCTGGATGATTAAGTCCTATCCAGTGTTTTTCAATTTGTAACCATGGTTTGTCTTCCTCAGTAATCCATGCTGCTAATATTCTTAGCTGTGCTGCTTGAAAGTATTTAAAGAAATCCGGCACTCCCATTCCCCCCTTTTTTTTAGGTTGGTATAGCATTTCTGCTTGTACTCTGGGCGGCTTATGTTTCCATATGTACGCAAAGGTTTTTTTCTTTAGTTGTCTAAAGAATTTTTTGGGGATTTGGATTGGTAATGCTATGAAGAGGTACAAAATTTTGAGTAGCAACATCATTTTTATTGCTTGTATCCGGCCTATCCAGGACAACTCCAACCCTTCCCACCTCTCTAGTTCCTGTAACATTTCCCGCAATTTACCTGGGAAGTTTGCCTCGAAAAGAGTTTTTAGACTAGGTGTCAAATTAACTCCCAGATATCGAATGGAGCGCTTTGTCCATCTAAATGGGTGGCGTTCTTGTAACTTATCCCTGTCTTCTGCATTTATATTTAAGCCCAATATCTCTGATTTTGTCATATTTATTTTAAATCCTGCTATTTGCCCAAATTGCCCCAATGTTTGTTCAATGGTATGTAATGATCCATGAGGGTCTGTTAAGAGTCAAAAGGATATCATCTGCAAACAGCATAATTTTATGTATCTTATGACCAATTTGGATCCCATGAATGGCCTCATTTGCTCTAATTACCTGGGCTAATGGCTCCATTGTGAGGGCGAAAAGCAGGGGAGAAAGTGCACATCCCTGCCGTGTCCCCCTGTTTAATTTAAAAGTGGCTGACCATTCCCCATTTATAATCAATTCTGCTAGTGGCTGATCGTATAGACGCTGTAGCGATTCTATATATCGGCCCGTCATTCCCATTTTATGCAGAACCTTGAACATATAGGGCCAGTGCACTCAATCGAACGCTTTCTCAGCGTCGAGAGAAAGCAAGATTGTTGGTTGTTGTGTGCTATTTGCCTCTTGTATTAAATGCAGTGCCCGTCTGATATTGTCAAACGTTTGTCTTCCTTCTACAAAACCCGTCTGATCGTTCTGCACCAATTCCGGCATAAGCCTCTGTAATTGCCTGGCTAGAATTTTCGTGAATATTTTATAGTCTGTATCTACGAGTGATATGGGTCGATATGATCCACATTGCATCGGGGTTTTCCCAGGTTTTAGTAGAATACTAATATGAGCTAATCGCCATGAGTGAGGCAATTCTTTTTGGTGTTCTATCTCATTTAATACCCGAACCAATAAAGGTGCCAATATTTTCCCAAAACATTTATAGAATCTATTCGTGAACCCATCAGGCCCTGGAGCCTTACCGTTAGGTAAGTTATGTATTGCCCATTGTACCTCCTCCAATGTAATGGGTGCAGAGAGTTCATCATTTTGAGTTGGGTCGATTTGAGGGAGCTCTACCCCTTCTAAGTAGTCTTGAATTGCTTGTGTATAATTGTTTATAAAAAGCATAGAAAGCCCGCTTAATATCATCAGTTGTAGTCTGTCACTGTCCTGTGCTATCTTCTATTGCATGTATATGGTTTTTCATCTTTTGTTTTTTAAATGTATATGCTAATAGCCGGGAGGCTTTATTACCAAACTCATAATATTGCTGTTGTGTTCTTTGAAGTGTTTCTGCCACCTCTGCTAACTGTAGGTCACAAAGTTCTAACTCTACTTGTTGACATCGTTGAGTTACCCTTGCTGTATGGGTACCTTTGGCTATAGTATGTTGTAGATGTTCAAGCTCTATATGTAGTAGTTGTGTTTTACGTTGTTTTTGTCTCAATCTATATGAATGTAATGATATAATCTGTCCTCTAAGGACTGCTTTAAGCCCCTCCCATAGTATGTCATCGCTCACGTCTCCCGTGTCATTATGTGTAATATAGTTTTGAATGTCGGTTTCTAATGGCTTGATCACATTTGGGTCTGCTAACATATTATCATCCATGCGCCAGCGTGGTTTGGGTATTCTATTTGTTGTACACCTTAATGTTAGCGTAAGAGGTGAATGATCGGACCAAGTTCTGCTCTGTATTTGTACCCCTTGTACTCTCTGTATCAAACTTTGTCCTCCCAGCCATAGGTCAATTCGTGAATACGATGCATGCACCGCCGAATAGTACGTATAGCGAATGATACATACCTGTAGCAGGTGTTCTCCGAGGACAGCAGGCTGATTGTTCTCACGACTGGGTTGACGTCCACGGCAGCCCCCACCAACCGAAACAAAACTTCCCGGGCGGTCCCGCACGCAGGGCACGCCCACCGCGCATGCGCGGCCGTCTTCCCGCCCGTGCGCGACCGTTCCCGCTCAGTTGAATGACAAGCAAATGATCAAAACGCAACTCCAAAGGGGAGGAGGGAGGGTAGGTGAGAACAATCAGCCTGCTGTCCTCGGAGAACACCTGCTACAGGTATGTATCATTCGCTTTCTCCAAGGACAAGCAGGCTGCTTGTTCTCACGACTGGGTATCCCTTGCTCTCAGGCTCACTCAAAACAAGAACCCAGGTCAATTGAACCTCGCAACGGCAAGGGCATAACAAAAATTGACCTACGAAGAACAACTAACTGAAAGTGCAGCCTGACCAGAATAAATTCGGGTCCTGGAGGGTGGAGTTGGATTTAAACCCCAAACAGATTCTGCAGCACCGACTGCCCGAACCGACTGTCGCGTCGGGTATCCTGCTGGAGGCAGTAATGTGATGTGAATGTGTGGACAGATGACCACGTCGCAGCCTTGCAAATCTCTTCAATAGTGGCTGACTTCAAGTGGACCACCGACACTGCCATGGCTCTGACACTATGAGCCGTGACATGACCCTCAAGAGTCAGCCCAGCCTGGGCATAAGTGAAAAAAATGCAATCTGCTAGCCAATTGGAGATGGTGCGTTTCCCGACAGCGACCCCTTTCCTATTGGGGTCGAAAGAAACAAACAATTGGGCGGACTGTCTGTGGGGCTGTGTCTGCTCCAAGTAGAAGGCCAATGCTCTTTTGCAGTCCAATGTGTGCAACTGACGTTCAGTAGGGCGGGTATGCGGTCTGGGAAAGAAAGTTGGCAAGACAATTGACTGGTTAAGATGGAACTCCGACACCACCTTTGGCAGGAACTTAGGGTGAGTGCGGAGGACTACTCTGTTGTGATGAAATTTAGTACACGGAGCATGAGCTACTAGGGCTTGAAGCTCACTGACCCTACGAGCTGAAGTAACTGCCACCAAGAAAATGACCTTCCAGGTCAAGTACTTCAGATGGCATGAATTCAGTGGCTCAAAAGGAGGTTTCATCAGCTGGGTGAGGACGACGTTGAGATCCCATGACACTGCAGGAGGCTTGACAGGGGGCTTTGAAAAAAGCAAGCCTCTCATGAATCGAACGACTAAAGGCTCTCCAGAGATGGCTTTACCCTCTACACGAAGATGGTAAGCACTAATCGCACTAAGGTGATTCCTTACTGAGTTGGTCTTGAGGCCAGACTCTGATAAGTGCAGAAGGTATTCAAGCAGGTTCTGTGCAGGGCAAGAACGAGGTTCTAGGGCCTTGCTCTCACACCAAACGACAAACCTCCTCCACTTGAAAAAGTAACTCTTTTTAGTGGAATCCTTCCTAGAGGCAAGCAAGACACGGGAGACACCCTCAGACAGACCCAACGAAGCAAAGTCTACGCCCTCAACATCCAGGCTGTGAGAGCCAGAGACTGAAGGTTGGGGTGCAGCAACGCTCCGTCGTTCTGCGAAATGAGAGTCGGAAAACACTCCAATCTCCACAGTTCTTCGGAGGACAACTCCAGAAGAAGAGGGAACCAGATCTGACGGGGCCAGAATCATGGTGCCGTGATTTGCTTGAGCTTCAGTAAGGTCTTCCCCACTAAAGGTATGGGAGGATAAGCATACAGGAGGCTGGTCCCCCAATGGAGGAGAAAGGCATCCGACGCTTGCCTGCCATGTGCCTGAAGTCTGGAACAAAACAGAGGCAGCTTATGGTTGGTCTGAGAGGCGAAAAGGTCCACCGAGGGGGTGCCCCACTCTCGGAAGATCTCGCATACCACTCTGGAATGGAGCAACCACTCGTGCGGTTGCATGACTCTGCTCAGTCTGTCGGCCAGACTGTTGTTTACGCCTGCCAGGTATGTGGCTTGGAGGAGCATGCCGAACTGGCAAGCCCAACGCCACATCCCGACGGCTTCCTGACACATGGAGCGAGATCCGGTGCCCCCCTGCTTGTTGATGTAATACACTGCAACCTGATTGTCTGTCCGAATTTGGATAATTTGACAGGACAGGCGATCTCTGAAAGCCTTCAGTGCGTTCCAGACCGCTCGGAGCTCCAGGAGGTTGATCTGAAGATCCTTTTCCTGGAGGGACCACAGTCCCTGGGTGTGAAGCCCATCGACATGAGCTCCCCACCCCAGGCGAGATGCATCCGTCGTTAGCCCTTTCATGGGCTGTGGAATTTGGAATGGACGTCCCAGGGTCAAATTGGTCCGAATGGCCCACCAGTGCAGTGAAGTGCGGCAACTGGTGGAGAGGCGGATGACATCTTCTAGATTCCCGGTGGCTTGAAACCACTGGGAAGCTAGGGCCCATTGAGCAGATCTCATGTGAAGACGAGCCATGGGAGTCACATGAACCGTAGAGGCCATATGACCTAGGAGTCTCAACATCTGCCAAGCTGTGACCTGCTGAGACGCTCTGGTCTGGGAAGCGAGGGACAGGAGGTTGTTGGCCCTCGCTTCGGGAAGGAAGGCCTGAGCCGTCTGAGTATTCAGCAGAGCTCCTATGAATTCCAGAGACTGGACTGGCTGGAGATGGGACTTTGGGTAATTTATCAAACCCCAGCAGCTCCAGGAGGTGAATAGTGCACTGCATGGACTGGAGAGTTCCTGCCTCCGAGGTGTTCTTGACCAGCCAATCGTCGAGATATGGGAACACGTGCACTCCCAGTTTGCGTAGATACGCCGCAACCACCACGAGGCACTTGGTGAACACCCGTGGGGCAGAGGCGAGCCCAAAGTGCAGCACACAATACTGAAAGTCTGTGAGCGGGCAGTATCGGGATGTGAGTGTATGCGTCCTTTAAATCCAGGGAACATAGCCAATCGCTTTTCTGAATCATTGGCAGAAGGGTGCCCAAGGAAAGCATCCTGAACTTTTCTTTGACCAGGAATTTGTTCAGGCCTCTCAGGTCTAGGATGGGGCGCATCCCGCCTGTTTTCTTTTCCACAAGGAAGTACCTGGAATAGAATCCCTGCCCTTCCTGCCAGGGTGGCACGGGCTCGACCGCATTGGCGCTGAGAAGGACGGAGAGTTCCTCTGCAAGTACTCGCTTGTGCTGGGAGCTGAAGAACTGAGCTCCCGGAGGACAATTTGGTGGAGGGGAGACCAAATTCGGGGCGTATCCGCACCGCACTATTTGGAGAACCCACTGGTCGGAGGTTATAAGAGGCCACCTTTGGTGAAAAAGTTTTAACCTCCCTCCGACTGGCAGATCGTCCGGTACGGACACTTAGATGGCGGCTATGTTCCCATGGATCCAGTCAAAAACCCGTCCCCGGCTTTTACTGTGGAGGCGCAGGGGGCTGCTTAGGCGCACGCTGTTGACGGGAACGAACGCGCTGGGACTGTCCCTGTGCCTGATGAGGCCTTCGGGCCGGCTGGGTGTACCTACGCTTGTTGTAGGCGTAGGGCGCAGCCTGCCTGGCCCGGGAAAAACGTCCACCTGCTGAGGTGGATGCTGAAGGCGCCCGGTGGGAGAGCTTGTCGAGGGCGGTTTCCCGCTGATGTAGTTGGTCCACCAACTGCTCAACCTTCTCACCAAAAATATTATCCCCCCGGCAAGGGACGTCGGCCAATCTCTGCTGGGTGCGGTTGTCCAGGTCAGAGGCACGCAGCCATGAGAGCCTGCGCATCACTATACCTTGGGCCGCAGCACGAGATGCCACATCACAGGTGTCATATATACCCCTGGACAGGAACTTTCTGCACGCCTTCAGCTGCCTGACCACCTCCTGAAAAGGCCTGGACTGCTCCGGGGGGAGCTTGTCGACCTGGTCCGCCAGTTGCTTCACATTATTCTGCATGTGGATGCTCGTGTAGAGCTGGTAAGACTGGATGCGGGTCACGAGCATGGAAGATTGGTAGGCCTTCCTCCCAAACGAGTCCAGAGTGCGAGACTCCCGCCCCGGGGGCGCCGAGGCGGTATCCTTCGAACTCCATATCCTCTTGAGAGCAGAGTCCACGACCGCCGAGTCATGAGGCAATTGGGGCCGCATTAACTCTGGGTCCGAGTGGACTCCGCTTTCTTGGGGATGGTGGGGTTAGATAACGGTCTTAACCAGTTCCGAAGCAGTGTCTCCTTGAGGACATTGTGCAACGGCACCGTGGAGGACTCTCTAGGTGGTGATGGATAGTCGAGGACCTCGAGCATCTCAGCCTTCGGCTCATCCACAGAGACCACGGGGAAGGGAATGCAAATAGACATATCCCTGACAAAGGAGGGGCTCTCAGGTGGCGAGAACTTTCTCTCAGGTGAAGGAGTGGGGTCGGAGGAGGCCCACAGACTCCTCTGAGGAGAAATATCTGGGGTCCTCCTCCTCCCCCCACGAGGCCTCTTCCTCGGTGTTGGACATGAGCTCCTGCAGCTCAGTCCTCAACCGGGCCCGGCTCGACGTCGAGGCACCGAGACCTCGGTGGCGTCGTCGAGCGGTGGACTCCCGCGCCGGCGGGGATGAAGCTCCCTCCATCGACGTCGACGGGGACTCCACCTGCGTGGCGGTCGAGACCGGCGCCGCAAGCGGCGTCGAAGGCCTCGGCACCGGGCTAGAGCACGCCGGCGCCTCCATCAACGGCGCCGAGGGCGCAAGCACCCCCGGCGCCGGCACAGTCTGGCACATCAGCCCTTCCAGGATCCCCGGAAGGATGGCTCGGAGGCACTCGTCCAGGCCCGCTGTCGAGAAAGACGAAGGGGCCGGTAGAGGTGTCGGTGCCGGAAGCTGCTCGGGTCCAGGAGACTGCACCGAAGTGCTGGCACCCTGACGTGCTGATACCTCTACGACAGAGTGGCACCTCTCCTCTCGACGTTGCTGCTTCCTCGGCGTCGACTCATCCCTGGCGCCGGGAGCCGGATGCGTCGTGGGCGACCGATGACGGTGTTTCTTCGCCTTTTTACGGTGCCCGTCATCGGCGCTCGGTGGGACAGAAGAGGAGTAGGTGGATCCCCCTCGGCCTCGAGGAATCGGATCCGACAGGGTTCGGTCCCGAGGGCCCTGGGTAGAGGGAGTGACCGGGGCCGATTGCCCGCGCGGCCTCTCACCCCTGCCGTCTCCGGTGGGCCGATGGGACCTGTGCTCCTGGGGTCGATTTCGTGGACATCGATACCGGTACCGAAGATCCGGCCGTCGATACCGATGCCGTCGAAGTCGACGTCGAGGGGCCGGCGCAAGTTCCAAAAAGACGGTCCCGAAGAACTTGCCTCGCTACTTGTGTCCGTTTCCGGAGACCGAGACACAAGGTGCACGTCTTGGTATCGTGCTCCGGCCCGAGGCACTGGAGGCACCAAGCGTGGGTGTCGGTCTGCGAGATATGCCGGCCGCACCGACCACACTTCTTAAATCCACTCGGGACCTTCGAGGACATCGACGGAAAAATCGCGTCGGCGAAGTCAAAGTCGTCGATGGTGGCGGTAAAAATCACACCTCGAAAATAAATCGACCGCAACGAGACGCCCCCGCTAAAAGACGAGGGAAAAACAAAGTTCAGCGTTTTTTTTTGTTTTTTTTCACACACAAAAAAAAGAGAAAAACGGAGAACAAGGAAGAGAAAAAGTTTGCGGCGAAAGCGCGATCCGGTTTCCGGGGCTGACAGAGAGAGAGACGAACGCGGCTCTCTCCAGCGCAGAAAAGAAAAGACTGAGCGGGAACGGTCGCGCACGGGCGGGAAGACGGCCGCGCATGCGTGGTGGGCGTGCCCTGCGTGCGGGACCGCCCGCGAAGTTTTGTTCCGGTTGGTGGGGGCTGCCGTGGACGTCAACCCAGTCGTGAGAACAAGCAGCCTGCTTGTCCTCGGAGAAAGCTGCGTGACATCGGGTTATAATGTCGCCATATGTCTGTCATCTGCCAATAATTTATAAATTTGTGCAGTTTTGCTCTATCATTTCGGGCATAGCGCACCCCCACATTTGAGTTATCCATAACTGGGTGCAGAGTGAGATTAAAATCTCCTCCTATTATCAGTTCCCCGTCAACATATTTTGCCAATACTTCCGACAGCTCTCCATAAAAAGAGCCTTGTTTCTCATTTGGAGCGTAAATATTCAGCAGAGTAAAAGTCTCCGCTCCCAATCGTATGTTTAGCAAAATATATCGCCCTCCCTTATCTCTCACTATCCATTGTACTTGCCAGGGCAACCTCCCCGCTAGGGCTATCATGACTCCCTTTTTTTTCTTTTCAATGTGGTTCGATGCAAAATATATTTCCCTGTACCCTCCGTGTATACATAGTTTCTCGTGCGTAGGTAATAGGTGTGTCTCTTGGGCAAATATCATATCCGCTTTTAATCTAAGTGCCTCTTTAAAGAGGAGTTGCCGCTTTGCCGGTGAATTAAGGCCTTTCACATTAATAGTCATTAATTCTATTGTTCCCATTATTCCTTATTAACAAAAAATGAAAGGAAATACAACACTCTCATTCTGTGATTACTCACTCCACTATGTTGACTACCAGGAGATCCTATCTCTATTGAAATTATTGTTCGCAGTATATTCCCCTTCCCCCCCAACATCCCTTCCCCTAACCAAACTACACCTTCCATAACTAGGTCAGGTGTTTCAGGAGTCTGGCAACATCCCCGCATCCCACCCCGATCTCCTTTCTTTTATCATCTAACACATTTCTGTACTCTATCCAAACATTGAATTTAACATTGCATCTAGTTTTGCTCAAACCATTCATTTTAGTACATCAATTAACAGTTTAAACTTTACTTGTAGGTACTCATGCTGTTTACCAACCATTAAATCATAACTGTGAGGTTACGAAAACCCTCACTCACTGTTCAGTGTTTAGCTCTATCCAAGAGGTTATGTCCTCTTTCTCTAGATCTTTATATACATTCTCAAGTTGCTGCCGGCTCTCCACGCCTCAATGTTGTTTCAGATCGTTGGCGCTGCAGTCTGCCTTTCCCTGCCGACGTTCTTTGCCATCTGGGTCTGTCCACTTGTCCCGATCTTGCTTTATGTCTGCTCTCGTTCGTGGTGCTCCATTCTTGGTCGGGGAAGATGGCTGCTGCTTCTTCTGTTCCTCTTACCTGGTGGAGTTTACCCTCTTTGTAGAACCGCAACGCGAAGGGGTAACTCCATCTATATTTGATGTTTTGGGAACGGAGGTATTGTGTGATTGGACGCAGTTCTGCCCTCCGATGCAGCGTGATGGGACAGGCAGTGTCAGAATCCGTGGAGGCTCTGCAGCAGGTACCGGGCTACTGAGAGACCGACGCATCGGCAACTCCTGTATAGAGGGGGAGCGATCCTCTCGGCGCCGACACTTCTCAGGTGCTGACTCTCTCGATGCCCTGGAGCTCCCAGTACCGTGCGTCGAAGGAGAACTATGACGGTGCTTCTTCACCTTTGCTCGACACCCATCATCGAGACTCCTTGGTACCGATGAGGAAGACATGGAATCCTCACGTCTCCTTGGGGCCGGGTTCGACGAAGGCCGGTCCCGGGGTTCCTGCATGACAGAAGGCCTCGAGGCAGGTGGAGACCCACTCAACGCCTCACTGCTCCCAGTGCGAGTTGGTCTCTCAGCAGCCATTACCTTTCTTCCCAACGTCGATGCACCTGTCGATGTGGACACCGCCAACCTCGGTACCGATGTCGATGTACCAGACTGAGCCCCAAAAAGCTTTTCCTCATTGGGCTTCTCGAGACACTTGAGTCCATTTCTTCATACGAAGACACAGACTACAAGCGGCTGGGCAATGGTTGAGCCCAAGGCACTGGATACACCAAGCATGGGTATCAGTACCTGAGATAGTCTGGTTGCACCGCGTATAACACTTGAAGCCGCTGGGTGTTTTCAATGACAAGGAAGGAAAAATGGCTTTGGCGAAATCAAAAGTCGTGATTGTGCCAGTAGAAAGAAAAAAAGGGCACAAAAGAAAAGGGAAGAACTCGATTGAGAGGCCTAAACTCCGGCCGCGTCGAAAAAGAAATAACTTATAAAAAGAAAACTATGGGAAGGTAAATTTTTTTTAAAGAAATGACGAAAAGAAAAAATATATATATTTCCTAGACTGAAGACTCTTTCCTGGGCCAAATGAAGAGAAACCGAAAAACTCTGTCTCTCCGTCGCGGACAAGAAAAAAACTGAGGCACGCTCACGCAACGGGCGGGAAGTCGTCCGCGCATACGCGCCAGAAGACTCTGGCAAAACTTTACTTTTTTGGTTGCAAAAATTTGCCAATTCCTGGGCCAATGCGGACGTCGACCCACATGTGAGAACAAGCAGCCTGCTTGTCCTCGGAGAATATTTGATACATAAAGATATTCCTCATTAAGTTCTGGGACTGGTGGTTTGGTTTTTATGGCATTCAACTATTATAGTTGGGTTTGTTGAACTAAATTTATAGTTTCTCAGATTACATAAGCTTTTTCCTTTTTGTTTAATGCTTCTCTTCTCCTCTAGATGAGGATTATGCGCTTCATCATTACTTATTGCCTTTACCTCTTTTTTTTTTTTTTTAATAATGAAGAAGCTAATTTCTTAATGTTCTTTTGGAATGTGTATTTTGAAACTCATAATAAAAAACAAACCTTGTCTTGATCTATAGCCTATGTCCTTAAAGTTGCAATTACCTTTAATCTTACCTTTCTGATTTTCTAGATGTGGTCTGAGCTCATAACCATCTTCCTTCTGCTGTAACTTAGAACTGCTTCTAGAGGGGCTGCAGTTTGAGTTTGAAAAAATCTCATTATGTAATTTTTCTTCAGTTTCTTTTCTGGTTTGTTGGGGTTTGACCTGTTCCATGGGTGTCATCTTTGCTTTAGCTTGCTTCTTTGACTTGTCACAGTTTTGTTCACATGCAATAGCTGATGCACCACTTTCAGCTGCAAGTGGATTTTTCATGGGATCATCAGCATGCCTTGCAAGCTTACAAAAAGCTGTAGCAGAACTCTGGCTTGTAACAGGTTTAATATGCAGTTTTTCTTCTATTTCTTTACTTGACTGCTGACTTTTAGACTGTTCCACAAGAGAGGGAGTTCCTTTCAAATTCAATTTCCTGCTATTCTTCTGCTCTGTAGCATGTAACACTTTTTCCTCAGCTGGTCGCAATTTCACATTTTTTGCTCTGTTTTGAGTCACAGGTTGTTTATGCTTTTTTGGAATCCCAATCCATGACTTAAAATCACTACTGTGCGCTTCACTAATTATAAACTCATCTTCCAAATTCTGAGGTGGCTCACCAGAAAGAAAATTAGCTTCTTTTGAATACCTTAGCATAAAGATAAAACAAATCAGTTTTAATGTTTAGAAAACATAGCATGGAACAAACTTTCAATCAGAATCTAATAGCTGAAGGAAGGGAGTGGTGTTTCCTACAATAAATATTACTTTATTTGATACCCACAAGTAGTACTACTTAGGAAGCAGATGTTACCTTACATTTTGGTGCTGTAAAATCTAAGGATTGGGTCTGGCTCATGTTAGTAGCCGATTACAAATTTAGGAGCCTATTTAGGAGTTCTGCAGTAGATTAGTGTGGTAAATCATTTTTGCATTGCTGCAGGTGGGAATATCATGCGTTCCAGGCGGCAGCAATGCAGAAATAGCTGGCCCAAGACAGGGTTGCTATCTTTTGAAGGGCTAGGCCAATTACAAGAAATGTCCCCCACATCTAATGTCCATTTAAAAAAAAAAATCTAGATTGTGTCCCCCTCTCCCACCCCCAGGACAGAACTACTGCTAAGGGTCAAGCTGCTCTACAGCTAAGAGCCTAAAGGCCATCAATCTTTAACAGCTACCAGGACAGAAGGGTCCAAAGAGTGCTCTAGACCCCCTCCCATTAGACCCCAGGGATCCCTCCATAAAATGCTGGGGAGAGGAGTGGTTGATCATTAGTGTCCCAAATCATTTGTACAGGGATCAGGGTTGGGGGTCTTATAGGTGGTAACTGGAAATTTTTAAAGAGCATCAAGGGAGAGGGGACCTTTGCTTGTAACACTGCCAGCTCCTTTAACTTACTCCCTACAATACTAGCTTGAGGTACTGGCTTTCAATGAACAACGCTGCATTATTCGTTTAGCATTAAAAAGCGCTGTTTTGCATGCATCTGCATTCTTAAACATGCTTTGCATTTTTTAAAAATCCTACGTTAAGCTGCATTATTGTCAAACATAAATTACCACCAATTAATACACATTAATAGGCAAACATCATGCATTACTGCCATAGATTTTAAGCCCCCTGAAGACAGGGAAACACTTACTGTACCTTAATGTAATTCACCCTGAGCTACCAATGAAAAAAGGAGGAGCTAAGTCCAAATAAAAAAAACTAATAAAAAATAAAGAAAACATAAGGAACTCTGAGGTCAATATCTAGCTGGCAGGACTCAACAATTTGCAGACTGCTATCAACACTATACCTGAAGTTCAATGTCAGGCCATGTTCAGGCTCTGGTACTGAACTGCCAGGTTTATGGAGCCAGCGAAATTATAGCCAGTTAAGTGCAATATTCAGCACTTTACCAACTATGCCAAATCGCATAAAGATAGGCGTTTTACACAGCCCTCTTTATGCCATTGCCTTAGCCAGTTAAGTGCTGAATATCAACACTTAACTGGCCAAGTGCTGACTCTGACCCTGAAACACCTTCATTTAAGGGGGTCCACTCAGAACACTGGTCAAGCAAGAATATAACTTATATTCCTCGGCTATATAATAGAAACTACTACTACTGATTTCTACAGCGCTACTATACAAGCCCAGTGCTAGACACAAAGAGACGGTCCCTGCTCAGTAGAACTTACAATCTATTCAAGACAAAACAGGACAAATAAGGGATTAGGGAATTATATTTATTATGGGAATGATTAAAACATGGGTACTAAACAGATGAATACAGGGTTGAGTTAAAAACATCCTCAAAAAGGTGAGCTTTTAGCCTGGATTCTGTGTCCCTGCTACACGCAGCCAGTATTATCACAGTTAAATTATGAAGCCTCTGCCTCTATTAAGTAATTTTTTTTTAAATTGACCTTTCACATTGGACAGTCAGTGTTAAATGTAAACATTCTGGATCTACAGAAGCCCCACCCCCACCACACCACAATGGGTGCAGAGTAGAACTAGGACATTGTCCCATAAAATTCGCCACACAAAAAGAAAACTAATACTGGTATCAACTCAGTAACAAACCCTCACCAGTACAAGGCAAGTTGTAAAATAATACAAAGCTATACAAATGTCACTCAGTTCCCACAGAACAAATCATAAGTACATAAGTAATGCCATACTGTGAAAAGACCAAGGGTCCATCGAGCCCAGCATCCTGTCCACGACAGCGGCCAATCCAGGCCAAGGGCACCTGGCAAACTTCCCAAACGCACAAACATTCTATACATGTTATTCCTGGAATTTTGGATTTTTCCAAGTCCGTTTAGTAGTGGTTTATGGACTTGTCCTTTAGGAAACCGTCCAACCCCTTTTTAAACTCTGCTAAGCTAACCGCCTTCACCACTTTCTCCGGCAACGAATTCCAGAGTTTAATTACACGTTGGGTGAAGAAACATTTTTTCCGATTTGTTTTAAATTTACTACACTGTAGTTTCATCGCATGTCCCCTAGTCCTAGTATTTTTGGAAAGCGTGAACAGACGCTTCACATCCACCTGTTCCACACCACTCATTATTTTATATACCTCTATCATGTCTCCCCTCAGTCGTCTCTTCTCCAAGCTGAAAAGCCCTTGCCTCCTTAGTCTTTGTTCATAGGGAAGTCGTCCCATCCCCGCTATCATTTTAGTCGCCCTTCGCTGCACCTTTTCCAATTCTGCTATATCTTTGAGATGCGGCGACAAGAATTGAACACAATACTCAAGGTGCGGTCGCACCATGGAGCGATATAACGGCATTATAACATCCTCACACCTGTTTTCCATACCTTTCCTAATAATACCCAACATTCTATTCGCTTTCCTAGCCGCAGCAGCACACTGAGCAGAAGGTTTCAGTGTATTATCGACGACGACACCCAGATCCCTTTCTTGGTCCGTAACTCCTAACGTGGAACCTTGCATGACGTAGCTATAATTCAGGTTCTTTTTTCCCACATGCATCACCTTGCACTTGCTCACATTAAATGTCATCTGCCATTTAGCCGCCCAGTCTCCCAGTCTCGTAAGGCCCTCTTGTAATTTTTCACAATCCTCTCGCGATTTAACAACTTTGTATAACTTTGTGTCATCAGCAAATTTAATTACCTCGCTAGTTACTCCCATCTCTAAATCATTTATAAATATATTAAAAAGCAGGGGTCCTAGCACAGACCCCTGAGGAACCCCACTAACTACCCTTCTCCATTGTGAATACTGCCCATTTAACCCCACTCTCTGTTTCCTATCCTTCAACCAGTTTTTAATCCACAACAGGACATTTCCTCCTATCCCATGACCCTCCAATTTACTCTGTAGCCTTTCATGAGGTACCTTGTCAAACGCCTTTTGAAAATCCAGATACACAATATCAACCGGCTCCCCTTTGTCCACATGTTTGTTTACTTCTTCAAAGAACTGAAGTAAATTGGTCAGGCAAGATTTCCCCACACAAAAGCCGTGCTGACTTGCTCTCAGTAATCCATGTCCTCGGATGTGCTCTGTAATTTTGTTTTTAATAATAGCCTCTACCATTTTCCCCGGCACTGACGTCAGACTCACCGGTCTGTAATTTCCCGGATCTCCCCTGGAGCCTTTTTAAAAAAATCGGCGTTACATTGGCCACCCTCCAATCTTCCGGTACCACGCTCGATTTTAAGGATAAGTTGCATATCACTAGCAGTAGCTATACTATAACAGCACTAACTCCAGAACCCACACCAGGACCTTATCAAGGAAAAGAAAGCACTGTAAAGATCAGCATCTCTTAGGAAAACTGAAGAAGCCAACATACTACAAACACTTACATAGAAAACAGGGCCAGTGTTAAGAGATGCAAGGGTCAAAGGCAAAAATTCAGTTGGCAGTCTGCTTCCTCTTCAGTTTTGGGCTGAATTGGAGGCATGAATGCACAGGGCAGTTGCCCTGGTTGCACCCTGTAAGGCCAGCCCTGTATAAAAACTCCATGCTAACAGAATGCCTGGCCTCAGTCCATAGGCACCACTACAAGGTGGTTTGTATCCTTTTTACCACCCCTGTCAGAATCAGTACTGTGTGAAGTTTTAATTCCACAGTGGTGGTGTTCCCTTACCGCAGTCACTGCCTCAGCCTCCACCTCCTGGCCAGAAGCAGCAGTGCACACCGAGCATCACAGCAACAGGCAGACAAACATCAGCATTTAAAGCTTTGAGCCAAATATCATAGCTCATAATGCAAGACTAGCCCTATAGAGCAGAAAACCTAATGCAAAATTATATGCTGCTCAGCTGCTGGCCCTCAAGAATGAGATCTAAGATTTGGAGGGGAAGGAAAGCCAAGCTGCCTTGGGATCATGGGAAGTTGGGACACCAATTAAGGTCAATGCAAGATCTACGACAGCTGAGGGGGGACAGATATGGAAAGACAGAGCAAAGCAGATAAGGGGAAGGAAAGGCCAGGTTCCACTACTGATTACAGGCTGACAGGAAAAAAAAATACATGGGATAGCTCCCTGGCGTTAAGAAAAGGGAGAAAAGATGAAACCTGGGATGAAGGAGCAGGGAAAGGGCAAAAACAGAAAGGATGCCCATGATGGAGCAGAGGTTGAGAAAACCATGAGAGGAAGAGGAGACCTTGATGGAGAAAGAAAGGATTGGAGCGAACTGGAGCTATGTGGGAAGAGGAAAGAAAAAGGGACTATTGAGAAAGGAAGAGTGAATTTGGTCTAGGACGGAGGATGGAAGGAGAACAAACGGTAGGTAGGACAGTAGACTAAGTCCTGGGTAAAGGAAAGCAGAAAAATGGACCAGTGATAGGGAGAGTAGGGATGATAGGAGATTGTGAAGACTGGTGATGTGGGGAGGAGGCTTAATCCAACAGAAAGAAGGGGTTGAGAAATAGAGGAGACAATATATGAGAAAGGAGAACAGAGGTGGAAAAGAGGCATGGAAAAATAAATAGAAGGAAGAAAGAAATTAAGAAAGCAGGGACTGAAAGACTGAGTGGGAACTTGGGGACCGAGGACAGTAGGGACTTGGTGACTATTTGGTGAATATGGGTGGGGATGTGTTAGATTAGCTGGGATATGAGACTGGATGCACAGAGGTGAAGAGATGATGTAAAATACCTGGAAGGATTGTGAAAGGGTTGATAGGCTGTATAAAGTAATACGGAGAAGAGAAGGGGGTAAATGAGAGGAAAGAGAATGTTTGTGATAAAGGTGAGAGCAGGTAGAAATAGGGGAACTGAGGTGGAGATGAGTTGCTGAGTGACATAAGACAACATAGGGCTTATGAGAAAATTAAAGCCCAAGGAAGGAGGAAGTGATGTCAGCGTCGCTAATGAAAGCACGGAGCTGAAGCTCCTTGTAGACTATAACTCCCTCCGACTTGATGGCATCCCAGAGAAGAGATGCCGTGAAAAACACCAGAGCTGCTTGAGAGATCACAAGTGGCTCTGAACCACTTGGTAAGCAAATGAGAGTAAAGATGGCAGCAAGTCCAAAACTGAGCAGAGTTCACACACAGAGCACAGCAATCAGATGAGAATGTGCCTTGATCTTTAAAAAATGGATGTTTGAAATTAAGTTGGAAATACAATTGCTGCAGCAGGATCTACGAAAGGTAATGGATATCAAAAAAGAAATAGCTGAGTTAACACAAAGGCAAGAGGAGCTGGAAACATGCACTACCAATGTGGAAGAAGCTGTAGGAGACCTGAAAGAACAACATAGAGCAGTTAGTAAAGACAAGACAGAATTACGGGACAGGAGCAACATATGTATCCAGAAAGAATATATAAAGATTGTGTACAAGTAGTACAAGGAACAGCTAAGAGACTATTGAATGGACAAACAGCAGAGGTAGGAGACAATTTGGAGGTACATATAGACAGAGCACAAAGAGCCTCAAGACCCCAAAGAAAAAAAAATCAACCTAAACACAATGCCCTCCCTGCCTGTATGATTTTGGCATGGAAAAAAGGGTCACAAGAAAGGAGAAAAAAAAAAAAAGAGGCAACACCCAACTGCAAAATCAAAGCAGGTAAACAAAGGGGCAGCTCAAAGGGCTCAAATAAAGTTTTATTAAAAGGCAATCAAAATAAATGGTGGTTCCAAGTGTAGATATCCAAACTTCAAAAATAATTATAAAAACAGCCCAACATATTTTGGGGTCCACATTGCCTGTATCAGTGGTGAACGTTACTATTCAGATAAAGCAAAGATACTTACCTGTAACAGGTATTCTCTGAGGCCAGCAGGCTGATTATTCTCACATGTGGGTCGACGTCTGCATCGGCCTGGGAATAGGCATTTTGCAATAGCAAAAACAAAAACGTTTTGCCAGAGTCTTCTGGCGCGCATGCGCGGACTGACTTCCCGCCTGCCACGCGAGCGCGTACCTCAGTTAAATCAAACAGCATAACAAATCACAAATTACAACTCCAAAGGGGAGGAGGGAGGGTTTGTGAGAATAATAGAAAGACTCCTTTCCCAGGCCTCAACAAGGAACACAGGAGGAACCTGCCGCACCTCGTCGCGGAAAAAGAAAAACCGAGGTATGCGCTCGCGCGGCAGGCAGGAAGTCAGTCCGCACACAGGTACCAGAAGACTCTAGCAAAACTTTTTGGGTTTTGCTATTACAAAATGCCGATTCCCAGGCCGACGCGGACATCGACCCACATGTGAGAACAAGCAGACTGCTTGTCCTCGGAGAATAATACATCCACCTTTTGGAAGGCACACCTGACACAGAAAGAGAGAACTTAAATGATACGGCAAGCAGTTTTCTCAGCTTGTAGAAATGTGCCCAAGTGAATTCAATCTCAGGTGACGAAAGAGACCAAACGTTGTGGGAGGAGTTAAAGGCAGTATTACAGGATATATGTATTACATGGAAAATATGGAAGAAAATGCAAAGATATGCATACAAAGAACAGCTATCAGGCAAAATAAAAATACTGGAAGAAAAACATTAAAAAACTGGTATTAGGAGAGTCTTGGATCAAAATAGAGGGGAGTTATAAAAGTTGCAACTACAAAATGTGGAATACCAGATGAGGCTCACCCAGCAAACCTATTATGAATCTGGGGAAACATCAGGGCAGCTTACGGCAAGAAAATTAAAGAAAAACAATTAAGAAATATAATTTTGGCTATCAGGGGAGAGAAGGGGGAGTTACGTAAGGAAAGTGATATCCAAAAATCGATTTATACAATTTTATCAAGATCTGTATCAGTGTGACCTACAAATAACAGTCCCGGACATTTAGCACAGCTAGATTTACCTAAGTTATCGGAAAAACAGTAATATTTGGACTTGGTGATTGCCCCAAATAAAGATATGATGGCAAAGATCTGTCTATAGGAAAGTCTCCAGGTTTAGATGGCTACACCAACAGCTTTTTACAAGGTATTAGTGGACTACATAGCACCCCTGCTTGCTAGGCTAATAACAAACTCATGGAACAGTCTATGAATACAGCAGGAATTATGGTGTTATGCAAACCAGGAAGGGACAGTACATGCTGTGGTTCCTATTAAGCAATATCACTCATTAATACTGACTTAAAATCTTAGAAAAATATTGACCAATAGATTGGCAAAATTCCTCCTTACATTATTAAAGCCTGACTAGGCAAGGTTTGTGGCTGGGGGATAAATAGTAGATATTAAGACGATTCTTTATTTACAGCACTTGATATACCATCTCTTGGACCACACCAATAAAACGGTTCACAGTATCTGATCCGGCAGACTACAAAATAATACCTACTCAGATGTAAAATCTCTCTAAAGAAACTATGTTACCAAAGTACAAAAGGTATCGAGGACACATCTCATTGATCCATCTACCCAAATTCTAAGGTGAAATGATGTTTTTAAATCACTTAAATTTTAATAAGTTGGTTTCCAGACAAAGGTAATCTGTAAGGGAGTTACATAGGGCTGGGGATAGATAAAAGAATGCAGACTCCCGTATTGACTCCAATCTCGATCTGGATAATGAAAGAATTACAAATCGAGTTTGGTTATGGGATCTTAATGACTGCAATGGGCATTAAGGAATCAGTACATTTGCTAAGCAGTGTGGCTGGACTGAAGGAAGAACTTTATGAACTAATACTATCAATCTGTATTGCATTCAAAATTTACACAGTAGCCAATGCGCTTCTTTCAGTAAAGAAGTAACCCTTTCAAAACATTTTACATCTGTAACTACCCCAACAGCTAAGTTTTAGATGGACTGCAATCTTTAAATCACGTATTATGGAAGACAATTAAAGAGAGAATTAGCGTTAACCAAGTCAACTTAGATTGTGAGCCCTCTAGGGACAGAGAAAGTATCTGCATATAATGTGTATTGTGCTGCATATGTCTAGTAGCACTAAAGAAATGATTAGTGGCAGTAGTTTCGCCAGGGGTATTGGCTGCGTCAGGGGCAGAATAAACCAGCCGGTGTACACAGCACATTTCACCTAGTCTGGTCCAGAAAGCACAACAATATAGGCACTGTATGTTCATGTACCTTGAGGCATGTAGATCAATATTAACTTTAAATGCTTGTCATTTAGGCAGTTGGCAACTTTAAACAAGAGTTTAGAACTTAAAGATGCGGATTCAAAAGATTCACAAATGAAATTAATTGAATATCATCTGCATACATAATATATACCCCTGATTCTTGAATTAACAATCAAAAGGGCTGAGAAATAAATTAACCAATGGAGACAAAAAAGGAGCTCTGGGAGACTCCACAAGACAAAAAAAAAAACACATTTTTATTTTATGATATTCATTCTTCTCAGTCATCACAATCTGTCACTCAGAAATGAACAGGACCACTGTAATGCCTTCATTTAACTGTTCACGAATCCACCAGATCAAAAGCCTCCAAAAGATTGAGCAATAAAAGAAAAACTACTCTACCCTGAGCCAGGTACGAGTGTACAGTGGTAAGCATATCCAGCAAGACCATTTCTGTATTATAGTGTTTACAAAAACCTGTCTGATTAGCATGGAGTACATTTTTAGAGTCCACTAGGTCAGAAAAATGGTCTAACACTAAATACTCGCTGATCTTAGAAATAAATGGAACATTTGCAATGGGACAATAATGATGTTTGTAGTTGTGGTTTTACATTGTGGATCTAAGATCACAGTTTCCTGGGTCATCGCTAAAAAGGTGAGCTATCGATTTTATTATAAACTGATTATTTGACTCTTTTTTTCAAACGTATAAAAAGATGTATAATATCCCCTCCCCCTAGATGTGCATACTGGTGTGAGGGGAAAATTAGTATATTAATAAGAAAAAAAAATTCTACCCTTTAGTGAACTATATATATATATAATTTGCCTTAAATTTAGCCACCTAGCTATCCCAATGACTTTGTTTTAACCCATCTATTCTATGTCTCAACTGCACTTGCCTATTAAAATGTTTCATTTTATTATACTATCATTGTGAGCATCATATCAGAATGTCCCAATGCATTGGCTATTAAAGGGTTTCATATGTATTGTGCGGACATTATAAGTATCATAATGTCAGCACAATACAAATGAAACCCCTTAAAGGCAAAGCATTGGAACATTCAAGATAACAGATATAATGCTCACAATGTCAATAAGTATCATATATGTGTTATATGCGTATTCTTCCATGCTGCCTATTATGGTGCATCACTTGTACTCTGTTGACATTTATCATGTTTTTGTTATAGGATTATTTTACGTTGATGTTTTAATTTATATATTTCTGATACTGTATCATGAAATTTCCATTCTTAAGATTCAATTTGCCCATCTCCACATTCACCTCACTGATTGCATTTACTCTTATGTTTAGTCATTTTGTACACCACCATGAGTGAATCACTTTGTAAAGGTGGCTAACAAAACCCAATAAATAAATATATTTCCTTTCCTTGAGACCTGTCAAGCCAGTCCAGATGAATAGATTATGTCCCCCTGCAAGCAGATGGAGCCAGAGAAAACAGTTCAGAGCTGACCACCCCCTTTATAGGGGGCCAGTGCTGCTTTCAGTTCCTCAGTATCCTATATCAAAGCTAAGACTACTAAAGTCAATTCTTTTCTTTTCAGTTTCCAATTCACCCCAAAACCAAATCTGGTACAATCAAACTCATCAGTTCAGGGTCACTAACCCAGGAATGGATAGGCCAAGAAAAAAACTAGTTTCAGAGTGGACTACAATGTACTTTTAGCTTTTGACAAACCGAGAACTCTTGACTGCCATGGCTTCCACGAGTAGGTTCTGGACTGGTCTGGCAGAACTCAAAGAATTAACAAGGGCAAATTTTGATTTACCAAAAAAAAATCCTGCCAAATAAATCTGATTGACTTCTTTGACTGGATAACCAAAGAACTGGATGAAGGACATGCGCTAGATGTAATCTAGTTGGACTTCAGCAAAGCCTTTGATACGGTTTCTCACAGAAGACTCCTAAATAAGCTGAAAGGGCTGAACTTAGGACCCAAAGTGGTGAACTGGATAGCTCTCAGAACACATCTAAGGTATCTAACCTCCAGACCTGCAAACCCATGCTTAGACAATGTGAGAAGGGATGCGATAGAGGGAAGAGCACTGTTGTACTCTGTCTTCAAGAGGATACTCTCCCATCTTATTTCTTAGGCTTCTGGCATTTGCATACAGACATTTCAAACAATGTTTGTTGTTCCTATTTACAACTTGCTCAGTGGTTGACAGTGATAATTTGCAAGCTTTAAAATCTGTCTGCTCTTTAAAGACAGGCCAAACACACAAACAGGTAGATATGCCTCTATGTGAAGTCAACCAAGCCAAACAATAGTAGAGGATGCCACAAACCAAAACCAGCCAAAGGAATTACTATACAGTGGGGGAAATAAGTATTTGATCCCTTGCTGATTTTGTAAGTTTGCCCACTGACAAAGACATGAGCAGCCCATAATTGAAGGGTAGGTTATTGGTAACAGTGAGAGATAGCACATCACAAATTAAATCCGGAAAATCACATTGTGGAAAGTATATGAATTTATTTGCATTCTGCAGAGGGAAATAAGTATTTGATCCCTCTGGCAAACAAGACCTAATACTTGGTGGCAAAACCCTTGTTGGCAAGCACAGCGGTCAGACGTCTTCTGTAGTTGATGATGAGGTTTGCACACATGTCAGGAGGAATTTTGGTCCACTCCTCTTTGCAGATCATCTCTAAATCATTAAGAGTTCTGGGCTGTCGCTTGGCAACTCGCAGCTTCAGCTCCCTCCATAAGTTTTCAATGGGATTAAGGTCTGGTGACTGGCTAGGCCACTCCATGACCCTAATGTGCTTCTTCCTGAGCCACTCCTTTGTTGCCTTGGCTGTATGTTTTGGGTCATTGTCGTGCTGGAAGACCCAGCCACAACCCATTTTTAAGGCCCTGGCGGAGGGAAGGAGGTTGTCACTCAGAATTGTACGGTACATGGCCCCATCCATTCTCCCATTGATGCGGTGAAGTAGTCCTGTGCCCTTAGCAGAGAAACACCCCCAAAACATAACATTTCCACCTCCATGCTTGACAGTGGGGACGGTGTTCTTTGGGTCATAGGCAGCATTTCTCTTCCTCCAAACACGGCGAGTTGAGTTCATGCCAAAGAGCTCAATTTTTGTCTCATCTGACCACAGCACCTTCTCCCAATCACTCTCGGCATCATCCAGGTGTTCACTGGCAAACTTCACACGGGCCGTCACATGTGCCTTCCGGAGCAGGGGGACCTTGCGGGCACTGCAGGATTGCAATCCGTTATGTCGTAATGTGTTACCAATGGTTTTCGTGGTGACAGTGGTCCCAGCTGCCTTGAGATCATTGACAAGTTCCCCCCTTGTAGTTGTAGGCTGATTTCTAACCTTCCTCATGATCAAGGATACCCCACGAGGTGAGATTTTGCGTGGAGCCCCAGATCTTTGTCGATTGACAGTCATTTTGTACTTCTTCCATTTTCTTACTATGGCACCAACAGTTGTCTCCTTCTCGCCCAGCGTCTTACTGATGGTTTTGTAGCCCATTCCAGCCTTGTGCAGGTGTATGATCTTGTCCCTGACATCCTTAGACAGCTCCTTGCTCTTGGCCATTTTGTAGAGGTTAGAGTCTGACTGATTCACTGAGTCTGTGGACAGGTGTCTTTCATACAGGTGACCATTGCCGACAGCTGTCTGTCATGCAGGTAACGAGTTGATTTGGAGCATCTACCTGGTCTGTAGGGGCCAGATCTCTTACTGGTTGGTGGGGGATCAAATACTTATTTCCCTCTGCAGAATGCAAATAAATTCATATACTTTCCACAATGTGATTTTCCGGATTTAATTTGTGATGTGCTATCTCTCACTGTTACCAATAACCTACCCTTCAATTATGGGCTGCTCATGTCTTTGTCAGTGGGCAAACTTACAAAATCAGCAAGGGATCAAATACTTATTTCCCCCACTGTAGTAGCTTAGTTGGCCACTATATCCTTAACAACAAAATATTATTCACCCTAATCAGAAGTCTAAGCTCCACCAACACCATCAACAATATGCATCAAGCATAGCCCTCGGCTCAAGAACGAGCTATTTTGAGAACAAGATAAACCAAATCAGAACTGACCTAGCTATAAGTAATCCAGCAGGGAAAATAAAAAACAATGGAGAAATCACGGTTTCAGGAGCAGACTCAAGCTCACACCTAACTCAGGGAATCACAGCTGATCAGACACGGGATGCATTTCATCGGAGCGGAGCAGGTGGGGGGAAGAGGGGGTGGTGGTTGGGAGGCAAGGATAGGGGAGGGCAGACTTGTACGGTCTGTACCAGAGCCGGTGATGGGAGGCGGGACTGGTGGTTGGGAGGCGGGAAATACTGCTGGGCAGACTTATATGGTCTGTGCCCTGAAAAGGACAGGTACAAATTCAAGCTAAGGTATACACATATGAGTTTGTCTTGGGCAGACTGGATGGACCATGCAGGTCTTTTTCTGCCGTCATCTACTATGTTACTATGTTACTATGTAAAACTAACTGAAGATGTAAAGGCACTGTTATTGAAATGCTCAACACTCACACTGTTCCCTAGATCTCTGCCCGGAATTCCTATTCCAAACCATACCACCAGATCTCGTTCAACAGCTAACAGACTGCCTTAATGAGTTACCAGAATCAGGTTCTCTCCCTCCAGATACGGGGAAAATCGTTCTCACACCCCTACTGAAGGGTTCAGGTCTAGATACAACTGCAACAGTGAACTATCGCTAGCATACCCCTATTTACAAAAATCATGGAATCCTATGTAGGCAAACAACTTTCCAAATATCTGGACAAATTCTCCACTCTATACCAGTGCCAATTTGGATTCAGAATGGCACACAGTACCGAAACACTACTGCTAGCACTGACAACATAAGTCAAATAATATCTACGCAAGGGGCAGCAAGTCTTACTACTACAGTTCGATATTTCGGCGGCGTTCAAAGCGGTGGATCACGAAATGCTACTTGAACACCTGAACCAGATAGGAATTACAGGATCAGTACTCAAGAGGTTCAACCAATTCCTTTCAAAGCGAAGCTACTCTGTAAAACAAAACACACACCTCTCAAACTACTGGTATCCGAAATGTGGTGTCCCCCAAAGATTTCCACTTTCTCTTACTCTAATCAACTTCTTCACGTCTTCCCATGTGGGACTAGGCAAGCTAGTGTTATCACACGCTGACGACATTCCTGCTCCTCTTACCACTGTCATCTCCACATCAAACATATAAACGGCGAGTGACCGTACTCACTCGCAAATGCGCAGTAGACACTTCCGTCTGTCCCGCCCCCGCGTCAATACGTGATGACGGGGGGGGCGAGACAGAGAGGGAAACTGCGCGAAGGGGAGGGAACCGCCGAGGTCGCCACCGCTACCCCCCCCCCCAAAGTCGCCGCCACTAGTACCCCCCCCCCCCCGGGAGTCGCCGCTGCTGCTGCCACCCCTCCACCTGGCCGTCTCGTCGCTATTCAACTTATATCTCCGCAGCAGGCAGTTCAGCTGAGCAGCCGTTGGCCTTCCTTCCTTGCCTGTGTCCCGCCCTCGCTGACGTTACGTCACATGAGGGCGGGACACAGGCAGGGAAGGAAGACCAAGCTCATCGTCTTTCCACCAAAACCCACTTCTCCTCTTCCTCCACTTTCTATCTCAGTTGATAACACCCTCATCCTCCCCGTCTCATCTGCCCGCAACCTCGGAGTCATCTTTGACTCCTCCCTCTCCTTCTCTGCGCATATCCAGCAGATAGCCAAGACCTGTCACTTCTTCCTCTTTAACATCAGCAAAATTCGCCCTTTTCTCTCTGAACACACCACCCGAACTCTCGTCCATGCTCTCATTACCTCTCGCCTTGACTACTGCAACTTACTCCTCACCGGCCTCCCACTTAGCCACCTATCCCCCCCCCTTCAATCTGTTCAGAACTCTGCTGCACGTCTTATATTCCGCCAGAACCGATATACTCATATCACCCCTCTCCTCAGGTCACTTCACTGGCTTCCAATCAGGTACCACATTCAGTTCAAGCTTCTCCTTCTTACCTACAAATGCACTCAGTCTGCTGCCCCTTACTACCTCTCTACCCTCATCTCCCCTTACGTTCCCGCCCGAAACCTTCGTTCACAGGACAAATCCCTCCTCTCGTTACCCTTCTCCACCACCGCCAACTCCAGGCTCCGCTCATTCTGCCTCGCCTCACCCTATGCTTGGAACAACCTTCCCGAGCCCTTACGCCAAGCCCCCTCCCTGCCCACCTCTTCAATGCTGCGTCGGCAACTAACTCTTACCTTTCAGGAAATCCTGACTGCCCCTATCAGACTGACTGTTCACGTGTCCTTTCAGATTGTAAGCTCTTTGAGCAGGGACTGTCCTTCTATGTTAAATTGTACAGCACTGCGTAACCCTAGTAGCACTTTAGAAATGTTAAGTAGTAGTAGTAGTAGAAGGAAGGCCAACTAGAGCTCAGCTGATCTCTGCCTGCTGCGGAGATGTAAGTTGAATAGCGAAGAGACGAGTGCAGGGGCGGCGGCGACCTACCAGCCCGTTCTAACGGGCTCAACGGCTAGTCAAGAGATAAGCCAATCTGTAACAACCAAGATGAATACTATTCAAACCTGGGCCTTAGAGAACAATCTAAAACTGAATGCGCAAAAGACTTAAATCCTTTGGTTCAAGAATCAAGGAGCTGAGGTCCCAAAGTCAATAACACTTTCCAGTGATAGTACCCACAGGGCTTTTTTTGAGGGGGTACTGAGTACCGGCACCTTTTCCATTGTCTGCTAAAATTGACTCAGGGACCCCAAGTTTTAATGAAAGAGCTCAGGCTCTACACACCAATTCTGCCTTGCCATAGATTCTGTGACTGGTTGCAGGGGGCCTGGCTATTGTGGGATGGATCTCTCAGTGATTACCCTACCCTCGAAGGATGGTCTAACGTTTGAGTACCAGCACCTTTTTTGCTAGAAAAAATGCACTGAGTACCCATATGATTGAATCAGAAACGAAAGTGATGGGTGACATTCTCGACTCATCCCCAACATTTTCCTTCCACATTAACCAACTATGGAAGAAAACACTGTTTAAAATGAGACAACTTCGCACAGTCAGATCCTTCTTTGACCAAAAAGCCTTTGCACTACTGGTCCAAATGGTGATCCTACCACACCTGGAATACTATAATGCCTTACTGGGTGGCATCAAGATTCAGTATCAAACACAGCGGCTAGACTAATTTTTAAACAGAATAGATATACTAGTGCATCGCCATATCTGGTTAAACTACATTGGCTGCCCATTATCTGAAAGAATTAGGTTCAAGACCGCTTGTCTAGTTTTTCAAATTCGACAAGGTGTCACATTTGAACTATTGATTAATATCTCATCTATGTACATCATTCATTCCAGCAGACTGAAAGACCACCTAATCTTAGCACCACTGTTCTACAGGGGAATCCGATTCCAGAAGATCTTTAGATCACTTTTCCCAGTATCAGGAATCTCTTTATGGAACTCACTCCCCTTCGCATCAGATAAGAAACCAACTACCTCAGCTTCCAAAAGAGGCTAAAAATCTTTTTCTTTACAAAGCCTACTACATAATAAAAGCCTCTCCCCTCCCAAAGACCACAACAGTACAAACACTCCTACTATATGCCCCTAACTAGCCACAGAATCATCTCCTCACTCTCATCTCATACTATATACTCTCTTGAAATACCTTTACTATACTCTATAGAGTTACATTAGATTGTACTCACAGAACTGTATTCAACCAATGCCGTACCTATCACACTGTATCTAGCATAAGCCCCTCAGATGATGTAAACCGCAATGAACTACGAACGGGTGATTTTAGCGGTATATAAGATCTGAACTGAATAATGCTGAAAATCCTTTATTAAAAGCACCAAAGACAGGATCAAACATAGTCCATGTTTCGGTGGAAAACCTCCTGCTTCAGAGATCACACTCAAACTTCCAGAAAGATAAAAATCAAGGAAGCCAGATGCAAAGCAAAGGAACAGCTAAACATATCCGATAGTAGAACAGGACAGAAACAGTAACACAAGTAAGTCAAGCAACAATTCAAACAAAGTAAACCCAGTCACTAGTGCTTTTAATAAAGGACTTTCAGCATTATCCTTTGGCTGGTTTTGGTTTGTGGCATCCTCTACTATTGCTCTTAAATTCTTGCAACCTAGGCTGCCGGCAGCAGTGACCCTGAGCTGCCACCACCACTGGTCTTCCACACATGCTCAGTTTTGTGTGTACGTGAAAACTGAGCATGTGTAGGGAGGAAGCGGATGATGGAGCTAGAGATGCCAGGGGATGATGGGGCTACAGCTGCCAAGCTGCAAGAGTTCCAGCTAGGATAAGCACCAAGTTCCAGTCACACCAAGGGAGCACCAATTTTGGGTGGACCCCAGTCTATCCCACTAATTTAACCAAGTTAATGACATTAATAAGTTTGCTGCATGTGCTAGGAAATGTTTTAGAAACGTACCCATTTTGATTTTCTCTTGCACTTTGCACATGTAGCATGGGTGAGAAAGATTTGATGACTTTCTTCACAGAAGGAAAGCCTTGTTTTTTAGACTCTTTCTGCAGGCTTTTGCAAGTTTTCATATGTTCATTGCTTCCTTTCTGTTTTTCAGTCTTTGATTCAGCTACGTTATTAAATGGAGTTGCATGTTCACTGAAGTCTAACCTAGACGTGACATACAAAAAAAAAAAAAAAAGATAAGACTAAAAAAATACAAAACTAAGCAAAACAGAATTTATTTGATTTTAACTGATGCAGCAATACAAATATATTGGTTTAAGGACTAACTCAGTCTGATGAGTTGTATTTCATTGAGCTAGCAAACCTCTATTCAATTTGCATCAGTTTGCTACCATATTTTCACAAACATCCATAGGTATAATATGATGCACGTGACAACAATCTAATTTAAATGTTACAAACAGATTTAAAATATGCTAAGTACAACTAAATAATAGGTAGAATAACACTAGGTTAACTAGATTTATCCTTAGTTCCTTTTCTTCAGAAAACTCCTACTTTGCAAATACAGACAATAATTCCTTAAATAGGTACCTGCCACAAGTGATGACCTCAAGACCAGGAAGAGACAGAACGATTTTTCTTTCCTTTAGTCGCAACAGATGAATCCAGAGACTTGTGGGTTGTGTCCATGTACCAGCAGGTGGAGACTGTGTACTGTCTTATAGGATGGAATGCTCCTTGGTGATTCAGTATTTCTCATAACAAAGCAGAAGGAAACAGAATTAAAACATTTCTCCTTCCCCACAGAGAAATATGAAAATCCAAGAAATGAAAAGAGGTAAACTGCTTACCCCAGAACCAACAAGGTGGGATGCTGGATTCATCTGCTGCAACTAAAAGAAAGAAAATTATCAGATAAGAAACATAATTTTTTGTTCCTTAGCATCAGCAGCAGATGAATCCAGAGACTTGTGGGATGTAGCAAAGCAGTCCTGAAATAGGGCAGGCATAAAAACTTCCAGAGACAGTTCAACTAACTCTAGCAGAGGTAGCCGCCCGAGCGGAGAACCCAAAACAAAGTGCCTGGAGAACGAAAGAAAGAAAGACAGATCTGCCCTAAAAAATGGATGGTCCTAAAAGTGGCTATCACCTGGGGTGAAGATGTCAGGTAATTCCAAATCCACAAGAATGGAAAAGCAACAGCATACACACCCTCAATAGACAGTATAGGAGCAGAAGCCCCACGATGTTGTGAAGCCCGAGATAAGTGCCATTGCGAGACCCCAGGACAATCACCCACTAACAAAATGACCAATGAAACCAGCTGGCTGACTATCTCGTATGTAGGAAGAATCCAAGGTCATCGGATGCGAAGACCAGAAGTCCTCCTAAGCAGAGAAAGGTGGCAAGGAGCATTTCGCCAACCGAGCAGGAAAAAACCCTAAGGAAGTGGACAGGACAAAGTCCCCTCAGACTGTCTCCTACGGCGGAAACCCAAGATCAGACTGTCACACATGACAGCTGCAGCAACCTAATTCCAAGGTCGAGGAGAAACCCAATGGGTAGGGTGCTCAACACGCACCCCCCCCCCCCCCCCCCCCCAGAAGACGCCTAACCAGTCGGCAATCATTCTCAATGAGTAAACCCTGAGGAAACAATGGTTGCCCACCAAAGGGAGTCTAACAAAGTTTAAAGCTATGACAAAATGGAAGCCCAGCGAAAAGCACAGCCAAGAACAGCCTCCAACTTCCACCGATCACTAAATGGACGATGCCTACAAAAGACATGGGAGACCGCCACAGAGGCCAGCCTCGATCCCACCTCAGACAATGCAGGGAAAAGGCCAAATGTCAAACTTAAGAAGAGTAGCTATCGTGAAATAAACTTGCACACACTCTGGATAGGAAGAGTTGCAAATCAGCCAACTCGTGTGGTATGGATGAACATGCAATCCATCCTTGCGAAGGAAGGCTGCCACTACTACCATGACCTTGAAAATGCCCCTGGTGATATGGAAAGGCTGAAAGACATGTCCATAAATTGAGAATGGTTCCCAAGGAATGCAAATCACAAATCTTCTGCGGGAAGGTGAACTGGGAATATGAAGTCCCACTTCCATGAGATCCAGGTAGGTTAGAAACTGTCCCTGAAGGTCTGAACTATTATAGACTACAATGTTCCTATTGTGGAATGTTGACCCTTTAACACTCTTTTCACGTCCAAACCCAGGAGGAAGGAAGCTCCATTCCTCGGAACTACAAAATAAATGCAATAACTTCCCATCCCCCAATTGCAACTGGGGACAGTCGAGACTGTGCTTAAATGAAGAAGTGTTTGCAAGATGGTTTGAACTGCTTGGTATTTGGGCTGGTGCTTGCATGGAGATTCCATGAAAAAAATCTGCAGTGGAATAAAAGAAGGTAAAATTATGTTTCATACCTGATAATTTTCTTTCCATTAATCATAGCTGATCAATCCATAGACTGGTGGGTTGTGTCCATCTACCAGCAGGTGGAGATAGAGAGCAATCCTTTTGCCTCCCTATATGTGGTCATGTGCTGCCGGAAACTCCTCAGTATGTCGATATCAAAGCTCCATCCGCAGGACTCAGCACTTAGAGAATTACACCCACAAAGGGACACTCTGCCCAGCTCACCACCGCCGAAACGGGGGAGGGGAATTAACCCAGCTCATCCCCACACAAGTGGGGGAGGGGAATCCGTCCAGCTCATCCCCGCGGAGCGGGGGAGGGACACCACACCCGCCGATGCGGGGGGATCTGGCTTATCTTGCAACCGCAACCGCGGGAGGAGCTGACTGACCCTGACACCGCCGAAGCGGGAGGGGTACAAAGCTGCCCTACTGCCGCACGAAGCGGGAGGGAGCGCCGGCAGAATTTATGTCTCAATCCAGCCCCGTAAAACGGAGGGGAGAGGAATGCAGCAGCTCACTGTAACACAAATTCGTCTCAACTCTTGAAGAATCCATTGAAAAACTTGAACACGAAGTCCTCCTGAACAGGAACTGAAGACTAAACTTGAACCTGAAATGCAACCAGAATATAAACAATACAGATATCTGGGAGGGGCTATGGATTGATCAGCTATGATTAATGGAAAGAAAATTATCAGGTATGATACATAATTTTACCTTCCATATCATCATGCTGATCAATCCATAGACTGGTGGGATGTACCGAAGCAGTACTCACCCAGGGCGGGACATTGAAATCCCTGACCTCAACACTGAAGCTCCAAACCGGGCCTCCGCCCGAGCAGCCACAGCCAAGCGGTAATGCCTGGAGAAGGTATGGGCCGATGCCCAAGTTGCCGCCTTGCAAATCTCTTCCAAGGAGACGGACCCGGCCTCTGCCATCGAGGCCGCCTGAGCTCTAGTGGAGTGAGCCTTCAGCTGGATAGGCGGCACCTTCCCCGCGGCCACATAAGCCGCTGCAATGGCTTCCTTGACCCATCTTGCCACTGTAGGCTTAGAAGCCTGCAGACCCTTACGAGGACCTGCAAACAGGACAAACAGATGATCCGATTTCCAGAAATCATTGGTCACTTCCAAGTATCTGATGATGACTCGACTCACATCCAGATATTTGAGAGCAGAGTATTCCTCTGGGTAGTCCTCCCTACGAAAGGAAGGGAGACAGAGCTGCTGATTCACATGGAAGCGAGAAACAATCTTGGGCAGGAAGGAAGGCACTGTGCGAATAGTCACTCCTGCCTCAGTGAACTGCAGAAAAGGCTCTCGACATGAGAGTGCCTGGAGCTCGGAAACTCTTCTGGCTGAAGTGATAGCCACCAAAAAGACTGCTTTCAACGTCAGGTCTTTCAGAGATGCCCTAGACAAGGGTTCAAAAGGCGGCTTCTGCAAGGCTCTTAGCACCAGGTTGAGATTCCACGCAGGCACCAGTGAGTGCAGAGGAGGGCGCAGGTGATTAACTCCCTTGAGAAAGCGCACCACATCTGGCTGCAAAGCCAGGGAAGCACCCTTCAGGCAGCCCCTGAAGCAAGCCAGAGCCGCTACCTGGACTTTAAGGAAACTGAGCGACAGTCCTTTCTCCAGACCTTCTTGCAGGAACGCCAACACTGAAGAAAGTGGAGCAGTGAAGGGAGAAAGTGAGCCTGCTTCACACCACGCTGCAAAGGTACGCCAAACCCTGGCGTAAGCAGTAGAAGTAGAGCGCTTCCTCGCTCTCAGCATAGTGGCGATGACCTTGTCTGAGAAGCCCTTCTTTCTCAGACGCTGCCGCTCAATAGCCAGGCCGTAAGACCAAAGGGGGAGGGATCCTCCATCACCACAGGACCCTGATGTAACAGGCCCTGCTCCACTAGCAGCCGCAGAGGATCGTCGACTGAGAGCCTGATCAAGTCCGCATACCAGGGACGTCTGGGCCAGTCCGGACCCACCAGGATTATCCGGCCCGGATGCTTTGCCACCCGGTCTAGCACCCTGCCCAACATGGGCCAGGGCGGGAACACATAGAGAAGCTCTTGTGTCGGCCACTGTTGGAGAAGAGCATCTACTCCCAGGGATCGAGGGTCCCGTCCTCTGCTGAAAAAGCGCGGCACTTGGCAATTGGCCGATGACGCCATCAGATCTAGGCTCGGCTGGCCCCAGCGCTTCGTGATGTCCAAGAACGCCTGAGCAGATAGCTGCCACTCTCCGGGCTCCAAGGTATGGCGACTGAGAAAGTCCGCCTTGACATTCATGACTCCGGCAATGTGGGCAGCTGACAGCTGTTCCAGGTTCGCTTCCGCCCACTGGCATAGATTCATGGCCTCCTTGGCTAGAGGGGCGCTCTTGGTACCTCCCTGGCGGTTGACATAGGCCACAGCCGTGGCATTGTCCGACAGGACCCGTACTGGCTTCAACGCCAGTACCGGGATGAACTCCAAAAGCGCCAACCGAATGGCTCTGAGTTCCAGGAGGTTGATAGACCACTTTGCCTCTGCAGGAGACCAGAGCCCCTGCGCTGTCCTTCCCAAGCAGTGGGCTCCCCAGCCCGACAAAGAGGCGTCCGTCGTGACGACAATCCACTCCGGGGTCACCAGAGGCATTCCTGCAGACAACTTGTCTGTCTGCATCCACCAGCTCAGCGCCTTGCGCACTGCTGGGTCCAAGGGAAGGCGCACAGCATAATCCTCCGACATCGGAGTCCAGCACTGCAGCAGAGAGAGTTGTAGTGGTCTCATATGAGCCCTGGCCCAGGGCACTACTTCCATCGTGGCCGTCATAGAGCCCAACAGCTGCACATAGTCCCAAGCCCGAAGAGGAGAGGCTACTAGGAACTGGTCCACCTGAGCCTGAAGTTTGACAATCCGATTGTCTGGCAGGAACACTCTGCCCACTTGGGTGTCGAATCGAACTCCCAGATACTCCAGGGACTGAGTCGGGCGTAGCTGGCTCTTCTCCCAGTTGATGATCCACCCCAGGGAGCTCAAAAGAGCAACCACCCGGTCCACAGCTTTGCCGCACTCTGCATAAGAGGGGGCTCGGATCAACCAGTCGTCCAGATAAGGATGGACTTGTACTCCTTCCTTTCGCAGGAAGGCCGCGATGACCACCATTACTTTGGAGAAGGTCCGCGGAGCAGTAGCCAACCCGAAAGGGAGGGCTCTGAACTGGAAGTGTCGGCCCAGGACTGCAAAACGCAGAAAGCGTTGATGAGGAGGCCAGATGGGAATATGCAGGTATGCTTCCTTGATGTCCAAGGAAGCCAAGAACTCTCCTGCCTTCACTGCCGCTATAACAGAGCGGAGAGTCTCCATGCGAAAGTGCCGCACTTTCAAGGCCCGATTGACCCCTTTGAGGTGGGACAGGCCGGACAGAACCTCCTTTCTTTGGTACCACAAAGTAAATGGAGTAACGTCCCTTGCCAATCTGATTTTCTGGCACCGGAACGACCGCACCCAGGCGGATCAGGTTGTCCAAGGTCTGCTGCACTGCCACAGCTTTGACCGGAGACTTGCAGGGAGAGAGTACAAACCCGTCTCTTAAGGGTCGGCAGAACTCTAACTTGTAGCCGTCTCTGATGACTTCCAGCACCCAAGCGTCTGAAGTTACTCTGGTCCACTCGCCCAGAAACGAGGACAGGCGTCCTCCAATCTGCACTGGGCCATGGACCAGGACCCCGTCAATGGGTACGAGACCCTGGGGGTGGACCGGAGGGCGTACCTCCGGGACGGCGGTCTCTGCGAAAGGAATGCTGCTTGGGGGAGAAGTTCCTTTTGAAGGAAGAGGGGGCAGAGGAGCCCGACTTGCCTGGGCGGTACCGACGGGCTTCCTGAAACCGTCCTCTGGAGATACCGGGGCGAGCACTGGCCCGAGCCCTGACCTCTGGTAACCTCTTGCCCTTAGACGTGCCGAGATCGGTCACGATTTTGTCCAGCTCGACCCCAAAGAGCAGCTTGCCTTTAAAAGGCAACTTAGCCAGGCGGGACTTAGAGGCGTGGTCCGCAGACCAATGTTTCAGCCAAAGCCAGCGCCGCGCAGAGACTGTCTGAGCCATGCCTTTAGCCGAGGCTCTCAAGACATCATACAGTAAGTCTGCCAAATAAGCCAAGCCCGATTCCAGGGCCGGCCAGTCAGCCCTCAAGGAAGGATCCGAGGGGGAAGCCCGCTGCACCATCGTCAGGCACGCCCTGGCCACATAGGAGCCGCAAACTGAGGCCTGCAAACTTAAGGCAGCCGCCTCGAAGGACAACCTTAAAGCCGCTTCCAATCTTCTGTCTTGGGCGTCCTTTAGTGCCGTGCCACCTTCCACCGGCAACGCCGTTTTCTTAGTCACCGCAGTGATTAAAGAATCCACGGTAGGCCAAATAAAGGCCTCACGTTCACTTTCAGGCAAAGGATAGAGGCGGGACATAGCCCTAGCCACTTTGAGGCTCGCTTCCGGGACATCCCATTGAGCCGAAATTAAGGTGTGCATGGCATCATGCACGTGGAAGGTTCTAGGCGGGCGCTTCGTCCCCAGCATAATGGCAGAGCCAACAGGGGCTGAGGGAGAGACGTCCTCTGGCGAGGAAATCTTCAAAATGCTCATGGCCTGCAGTAACAGGTTGGGCAAATCCTCTGAGCGAAAGATCCGCGCTGCAGAGGGGTCATCCGCTCCATCCGAGCGGGAATCCGTCTCCTCCAAGGAATCCCCAAAGGACCGTTGGGAGAACTCAGATACGCTGCCCTCATCTACATCAGAGGAAACAGCGTCCTCTAAGGCCTGGGAATCCACCCGAGGGCGTTTACTTCCGGGGGCCTCAACCCCGTTATCGGACAAGGGAGAAGGGGCAGCGTTTTGCATAAGGAAGGCCTGATGCAGCAGCAAAATAAACTCGGGGGAGAAACCCCCCAGACTGTGAATTTCAGCAGCCTGGGCCACAGCCCTAGATGCACCCTCAACCGGCGCTCGCAAGAGCGGGGGAGCAACATGCTGCGCATCCAAGATGGCGTCCGGCGCGACACTCCGCGAAGGAGCCGCGCGGGAAGAACGGCGCTTAACTTTAGCCGCTTTTTTGCCGTCGCCCAAATCAAGGGCGGCCATGGCATGAACGTCTCCCAGCTCAAGGGCGGCCCAAGAAGAAGCCGTCCGAGCAGAGTGGCCGGCCAAGATGGCGGAGGCGAGCAGCGGGGGATGGGCGTTTATGGCGGGAAAAACCGCCGCGCCGGAGGAAGACCCGGGACACTGATCGGCCTCCAAACTGACACCCACCAAGGGCGAATCAGACTTTAAAACCCCCGCATCCCCGCTAGAAGCGCACACGCGGTCCGGGGAGCAATTCTTCGCGCCCTCGCCCTCTGACGCCATAGGCCACGTGGAGATCAATCGGGGAACCCCCTGCCCGCTATAAAAAGGTAAAAATTACCTGCTTCTCGCTCCGAGCTGTAACGACCTGGTGTCCCAGTGAGTAGCTGCAATAAACGTTTAAATAAACGTCGAAATAAACGCCCTTAAGGACGTCCCAAAATTTTATTTATTTTTTTTTTTTACGGAGCCAGCGGGAGGGGGGAGAAAAGGAGGGACCTGGCGCCACCAGGTTTGCACTTGCTCAAGAAGAGCCCTCAACCCCAGGCACTCAACAAAACCTAAAAATTAGGCTTGGAGGCCTAGCCAGAGCTGCTGCTGTGTGTGACCACCACCTGCTGAGATAGAGAACATACTGAGGAGTTTCCGGCAGCACATGACCACATATAGGGAGGCAAAAGGATTGCTCTCTATCTCCACCTGCTGGTAGATGGACACAACCCACCAGTCTATGGATTGATCAGCATGATGATATGGAACTCCTGTTTGTAACCCTGTTTTAGTATTTGGAAGACACATTGGTCTGACGAAATTATGGACCACTCCTCATGGAACCTGATAAGGAGTCCTGCTATTAAGAAACCCGAGGAGGGTACAGAGACCCAACACTGGGAGATGCAGAAGGCAAAGGTAGACCTAGAGTTTGAAGCAGGGATCTCTCTGTCAGCATGAAAGGCAGTTTTTCTTGTTGAAATGGGAACCCTCCCCCCCCCCCCCCCCCCCCGGGACACCCAGAGTGGCATCCAGGCCCGCAGCATGGGAGGGAGCATGAGCAGAATTAACAGTGCCAAAAAGCATAGCATAGGGCAAGAAAACCAGAGTACACCCCCGTACAAACGCCCAAATCATGGGCGAGGCATCATATACCCTTAGGCAGAGATCCCTCACTCCACAGTTCCCTGCAGGAGGGATGAAACAGAAAGCCCCTACTAGCTCCATACAGAGAGGAGACAAAAGAGGAGCCCAGAATCTCCTTATTGAATCCCAAAGGACCCCGCCGGGAGCAGGAACCAAGAAATGTAACAAACAGAGAGGACTAAGCTCCCGGGGCAACAGGGGAACCCCAAAAAGAGCACCTCATGCAATGTATCCAGACTTTTGTGTGTCTTATTTTATTTATTTTTTAAATAAATCTATGTATTTAATTTTTAAACAGAAGTAAAACTCCGGTGAAGAGGGCAGAATCCTCTCCCTCTAACAGAAGCCCTTGGAGCCGTTGACAGACAAAGCGGAACAGTCGAAAAAGGATCGAGTCAGACAATGCAGGCAGCGCAGTCGCACACCGCACCACAAAATGATCGCCAGCAAGCTGTCTGCCTCATTAACAGACAAATCGCGCGCCACCTCCACGGGAAACCACCTTGGCCTCCAAGTACCCGGGCTCGCTGACATCAGAGATTCAGCACCATCGTCCACACCCAGACCCGCCACTGCTCCCCACTGAGTACAGTGGGAGACTTGCAGAACAGCCCCGGAGTCAGTGAAACATCACTGAAAAGACTTGCAGCCCCGATGTGCAGACGGATCTTAAAGTCACACTCACCCATACAGTAGTCCATCAGTGGCCCACTAGTGGGATCTATTGCAGCTGCAAACACTTCCAGGGACTGACCCCCCTCCAAAGCCCACAACTGGAAACCAAGGAAGCCTCCGGCAGCAAGCTACAGTGAAGAACCGGAGCAGAATAAAACTGCATACTAGCTGCCTTTTTTTTGTTTGTTTAAGCTGTGCTAGTGAGGAAGAACAGAGGCATGGCTGGAGGGGAAGTGAAAGTTGGGGGAGGGCTCTAGGGGGGCCAAGTGTATCCCGTAAATGCAGAACTGCTGAGTCGCACACCCCAAGGTACACTGAACTGTGGCCCAGAACAGAAGCTAGGAGTATGGTAGAGACCATCCATCCGCCTGCAGCAGATAGAGAATACTGAATCACCAAGGAGCATTCCATCCTATAAGACAGTGCAATTCAGCAATCTCCAACTCCAACTGCTGGTAGATGGACACAACCCACAAGTCTCTGGATTCATCTGCTGCTGACGCTAAGGAAAATGAATACTGTTACTGTGAAAATCTTTGACATTGTAAGACTGGTGCTGAGGATATTTCCCCCCTAAACCTTGGGACTGTAAGGGTCCATGAAAATTGTCCAAGCATTGTATCCAAGGGTGGTGGTAGAAGACAAAGTGGAAAAAGAAAATGACAATGGACCTGTTCGGGGTAATTCTGTGAAGAAAAAGTCCTTTTATAAAACTCTGTGGCTATATAACACAACTTTAATTACCTTACTGGGTAAGATCTAAGGCTCACCTAGGCCAGTATCCTGTTTACAACAGTGGCCAAATCCAGGTCACAAGGCAATTGAAAATACACCTCCAAGTAAACCCAACCCACAAAACCCAGGGTGGCACTCTTCCCAGTTCCACATGCAGGACTCCAAAAGCAGCAGAGCTCTAGACTCTCAATGTGTGGATGAGATAATGGACTTTTTTTATATTTGGCGTTCTCTTCTTTTTCATTTTGCTTTCTTTTTCCCTTCCAGCTTGTTTATTTGCTTAACTATTGTATTTACATACCCTTTTCTTCCCTTCTGCCCTCTCAGTCATTGTAACTGTTTTCATTAGTTCATTGTAAGCCGCTTTGGGGCTCCTTTACGTGGCAAAAGGCAGGGTATAAATGATCTTAAATAAATAAATAAGTGGAGTGAGGCCTTAGATTCATTAGGAGCTGGGGAATTGTTCTTTTTTTTTTTTTTTTGGGGGGGGGGGGGGGGGGGAGAATGGAAAGCCTTTTCTGGCAAGATGGGCTCCACCTTAACCAAAAACACTAAAGAGACTAACCTCTTTGTATTATTGTACTTTTTTTTCACTTTTATATCTCTTTACCCTGTCTCTTTTTATTTTCATCCTTTGCTTTCTGAGCATACTAGCCGTTGAGCCTGTGAAAACGGGCTACTTTTGGAATGGGGGGGGGTTTCCGAGCCCTCCCCATCCCGAGGTCGGCACCGCCCCGCCTCCCCCGGAGTCGCCACCGCCACCCCTCCACCCAGCCCGAGCAGCACTGTAAACTTACATCAGCACGCAGCAGCAGGCACATCAGCAAAGCTGCCGTCAGGGCGGGCTTCCTTCTCTGCCTGTGTCCCGCCCTCGTGTGACGTAACATCGGCGAGGGCGGGACAAAGGCAGAGAAGGAAGCCCGACGGCAGCTTTGCTGATGTGCCTGCTGCTGCGTGGTGATGTAAGTTCACAGTGCTCGGGCCAGATGGAAGGGCGGCGGCGACTCCGGGGGAGGGGTTCCGACGTCTGCAGCATTCCAGTAGAGACTTCCCTCTCTGTCCCGCCCCCGACATCACGTATTGACGCGGGGGCGGGGCAGAGAGGGAAGTCTCTACTGCGCATTTGCGAGTGAGTACGGTCACTCGCCGTTTATATGTTTGATTACCAAAACCCTTATCCACACTCTTATCACCTCTCACAACTTGCTTCTCACAGGTTTCCCACTAAGCCAACTCTCTGCCTTTCAATCTGTTCAAAATTCTGCTGCACGACTTATATTCTGCCAGTGTCACTATGCTCATATTAGCCCTCTCCTCAAGTCACTTCATTGCTCCCTATTCTTTTCCACATACAGTTCAAACTGCTTCTTATTCACTCTGCAGCTCCTTCAGTACCTCTCCACTCTAATCTCACCCTACACTCCTCCCCAGGAACTCCATTCACTGGGTAAATCTCTCTTACCTGTACCCTTCTCCTGCACTGCTAACTCCAGACTCTGTTCCTTTTATCTTACTGTACCATATGCCTGGAATAGACTTCCTGAGTTAATATGTCAAGCTCCATCTCTGGCCATCTTCAAATCTAGGCTAAAAGCCCACCTTTTTGATGCTGCAGCCACTCCTCCTCACGCCTCCACGTCACTGCCCCTGGAGTAAGACCCCGGAGGAGCGCAGCGACATGACAGGCGAGAGGAGGAGCTGCTGCAGAGACTGCATTTAAAGACTCGGGCATTTGCGAATGATTTGGGCTGGGTTTAAAAACATGTATCGCTTTTTTTCTTTTTGTACCGGCCGCTGCTACTTAACAAGAGAAGCAGCAGCGGCCGGACAGCGTTACCACTTGCAGCTGGGTTGGCGAAGGGGTTTGATGCACCGGGGGGGGGGGGGGGGGGGGGCTCACACTCACTCACTGTCTCTCACAGACACTCTCTCTGACACACTCCATCTCTCTGTCACACACACACAGTCTCACACACACAGACACCGTCTCTCACACAAACACACACACACACACACACATGCTGTCTGTCTCTCTCTCATTCTCTCTCTGACACACACTCCATCTCTTACACACACTGCGAGGAAAACCTTTCTAGCACCTGTTTCATTTGTGTCAGAAATGGGCCTTTTTTTACCAGTTTATAAATATGTTAAAAAGTAGCAATCCCAGCACAGACCCTTGGGGAACTCCACTATCTACTTTTCTCCATTGAGAATACTGGCCATTTAACCCTACTCTCTGTTTCTATCTTTTAACCAGTTTTTAAACCACAATAGGATGTTCTTCTGTTTCATGTCTTTCTAATTCCCTCAAGTGTCTTCATGAGGTACTTTGTCAAATGCCTTTTGAAAATCCAGATACATAATATTGACCGACTCACCACCTCATCCCTTCAAAGAAATGTAGTGATTGGTATGGCAAGATTTCCCCCATGTTGTCTTTGTTTCATTAATCCATGCTTATGTACATGCTCTGTAATTTTGTTCTTTTTAATAGTCTACCATTTTGCCTGGCACTGACGTCAGGCTAACTGATCCTGGATCACTTATTGAAATGCTTTGAAGCTTCACTTATATATACTAGCAACTAACACATTTGCTTATTTCCAATCTGACGAAGAAGGGCAATCTTCGAAAGCTAATCAAGAAATGTATTAAGTTATTGATGCTGCTTTTAACTCCTATATTTGCGCTTTCTTGCAATACAAGCCATTACAACTGATGCACTTTGACCCCTGACCTTTTGCTGTTGTATTTAGCTTCCTGTGCTCATCATCGCGTTTTTTCAGCGCTTTCAGAGATATGAGTCTGTCCGATTGACTTTATGTAAGTTCTCATTTTTTCTCTTGATATTTTTTCCCAAGCTGACTGATGTGTTACTGATGTGCCTCTAGCTGCTTAGCGATAGCATTACACATTTTATATTGTCGACAAATAACATCTAGTAGACACATAATGACGCTGCTAGTCACTATATTGTTCAATATCCTCTTATTTTTACATTGATATACGATATATTTATATTTAGGTCAGCATTTTTTTTTGGCGTCTCTGATTGAGTTGTTTTTTCAACATAATCAAGGTGATCCTCTGTACATGTGAGTCTTTTAATTTTACTTTTTTACCTCACTTTTTTCCTCTTTTCTATATACATATATATTTTTTCGTCAGACTTCATATTCTTACATTTTCATTCTTTTGTTTTTCTAGTTCATTTCAATATACATCCGATATATACAAACTACACTTTTACAGTAAAGGATTGTTGTATAGGTGGGGGCTCTCTGTTTCATATTTGTTTATACTAATGGTTTTTAGTCATGTAATATTAGTTATTTAATATGCTTTCTATAGTTGTCTTTCTATACAATAATTTTTATTTTTGAGTATCAGATGATTATTCGTATATTATTGTGGGACATTTAACAAATTTATTTATGTTATGTATATGTCAACACACTGGTAATTTATAGTTAATATGCAGAAAATGTATAGTTCAAGCTCTGATTGTTTTTAGCTTGATTTATTTATTTTATCTGTGGGATATTGGTGTTATATTTATATATTTTATTTAAAATTTTATCATTTATATATATGTAGTTTTTAGTGTATATGTATATATACACATATATATGTAATTTATTTTTTTACATTTGATGATGTATATGCATATGACACATGATTTATATGGTTTCATTATATTATTTCTTTTGTAGCCCCCGAAGCAGCCCTGTTGGGCGAAACACGGCCTGTGTCGGGCTGTTTGTGTGTGTGTATATGTATATATATATATATATATATATATATATATATATATATATATATATTAATTGGTCTTTTATTAATAAATTACGTTTTGTCTTTTGACGATCTGCTTCGTATATTTTCCATCTTGGAGTTTGCAGACCGTCTGCCTTTGTGCTTTATCGGGAAATAAAGGCCAGATTTCCATGGTTGGTGTTCTGAATATGACTAGACAGATCTGGATGGGCTAGAGTTGGGCTCCAATGGCAATGGAGAACAAGGCCAGTGCTGGGAAGACTTCTATGGTCTGTGCTCCAACTATGGCTAGACAGACCTGGGTTGGCTGGAGTGGGTTTCTAGTAGTGTGGAAAAAGACCAGTGGCAGGCAGACTTCTACAGTGTGTGGGTGAAAATGGCAAGGATGGGTCAAGATCAAAGTATGCATATGTTGCATTGCATCATACTATATATTTCAGTGCCCAAACTATGTGCCGAGACAAACTCACAGGGGTGCCTTGAAGGAAGACACACATTAATGACCTGTACACATCACTACCATGTTTCATGACCACCCTTGGCATGCAGCTCCTAGCAGGGGAAGCAACCACACCGTGAGAACCAACACCTCTTGGGGCAGCAAATCTCAGGCCTTGCTGCTGCTGGAAGACAAGGAACGCCAAAGGCCACAAATGGAGCAGCTGCAGCTTACCCACCTGGGGGATAGCATGAGGAGGAGTGGAGCAGGGTGTGGATCAGGTCTTTATCTGCCATCATCTACTACTTGAACTAAGTTCAGAAAGACTACTAGTGCTCTGGGCTCTTAGCACGAGTTGATGGACACCCAGTGAAGCATCTTGGTCGATCAACTTGCCCTGAGCTGTCTGATGGGAGGCAATGAACTCTCCAACTAGGCTGGCATCTGTGGTTACTACTATGCAACTGGGGGCTGCTAGGGAGACCCCCTTACTGAAAGGTTGGAGCCACTACCTTCATGCTGAATTTTCCCTGAATAGTCCAGGGAAGGCAACTACCAGTCTTGAAACATGGAAGACCAATCAACTCAAAAGAGACTGTTGAAGAGGTCTCATGTGTGCCCTCACTCAAGGACCAGCATTCAAGGTGGCTGCTATCAACCCTAAGACTTACATGCTTGAAGGTTTTGCTGAGATAGAGAGCTCAAATCTGTGACTGCTGCTTTTGCCTGTTCACAACAGGAAGCAAGACTTTCCTCAACTTTGTATCAAACAGCTCCCACATACTCCAGAGACAGAGGGAGCTAGTTTGCTTTTGGCAAAATTGATTATCAATCTAGGAGACTGCAGAAGAGACACTACCTTGGATATTCTTGAAGAATAGAAGTCCTGATTAACCAGTTATCCAGATAAGAATGGACCCAGATTCCTTCATGCCAAAGAAGCTACTAATACGAACATGAGCTTTGAAAAGGTTCTAGAGGCTCTGGCAAGACTAAGAGCCATTGACTAGAATTGATAATGACCTCCTAGAATTGGAAAATGCAAACAACGCTAATGAGGCAGCCAAATCAGAATAAGAGGGAAGTTTCTTTGACATCTACAGGCATGAGGAACTTGATTGGTTGACCAAAGCTATCACTGAATGATGAAGAGTTTCCATTCTGTAATGAGCCATCTGCAGCACACAATTGTCATTCTTGAGATCCAGGAGAGGACAAAAGGATCATTCCTTCTTGGGAACAACGATATGGACCAAATACTTTCCTAGACCCCAGTCAGTTTTGGGAACTGAAATAACAGCCCCTAGCTCTAGGAGTCCCTGAAAGGCAGTTATTACTGCTTGTTTTTTTTGTCTGGAGCTCTGTAAGGAGATTCCAGAAAGGAATATACAAAAGGGGCAGGAAAACTCCAGCTTGTAGCCCTCTCTGATGACCTCTTATACTCGCTAATTGGTAGGTACCCAGGTTCATTCATCAAAGATGACAGCTTTGTCGTGAACCTCTTATCCCCCCAAAAAGAGACCTGTGTTTGGAAAACAGGACTGCTGAACATTACCAGAAAACCTTGGTCTATAATATTTCATGTTCCTAAAACGGCAACAGCTAGAAGCAGCCCAAAACGAGCTCTTAGGCTTATCTTCAAGAAGTCACTGAGGCTTAAAATCTCCCAGATCCTTTACCAATTTTTCAAAATCTTCACCAGCGTATCTTGAAAGGGAAGGGGTCTGAGATGAGACTTGAACACTGTATCTGTAGCCCAATTCCTGAGTCACAAAAGATGTCTCACCAACACCACTAAGGTCATCTTTCTTTCCGAAGCCCACAGCAGATTATAAGCGTGTGACAAATAAGCCAGGCCTGTTTCACGAGCAGGAAATTCCAGGGAAGACCAAAGCTTAGGATCCTGATCAGAAACACTGGCTTTCTAAGCGTCGCTAACTGAGATCTGGAAGGCTAAAGAAGCAACTTCAAAAGGTAATTTCAGAGAAGTCTATTAGTTGGTCACGAGTATCCTTACGAGTGTCATATGTCCTTCCATTTGAAAAGCTGTGTACTTGGTTTCCACAGTCACCACAGCTTAGACATGGAGCAAATTCGTAAGTCCTGAATCTGAAGAGTACCATTCTGCCATAACCAACTCTTGTGCAGCTTGTTGCATAGGGAAGACTTTACGTGGCTTTCTAGTCCCTATCATTATAGGACCCCCTAAGACAGATGAGGAACAGAAGTCCTGACCTGATGGAGAATACTAATGTCTAAGGCCTTAGTTATCAAGGAAAATAGCTCATCCTTGTGAAAGAGCCTAACTACTGCAGGATTCTCACCTTCATTTACCTGAATTTCACCCTCTTCCAAAGGTTGCAGTCAGAATGAAGATCTAGAATCTAGTGAAGGTGCAGTCTCTGACTAAGCTGCCGATAGTAAGGAACCTGTGTCTACATCCTGAAGCTGATTTAAACTCCTACGCTTTGTAACTGACTTTCCCCAAAGTAGACTAGAAGTAGAAAGGTTTTAAGGAGAAAATATGCTTGATGGAAGTAAAATCTGGACAAAAAGAACTTGATAAGCCTAGTGCTTCTGTAGATTCCTGTACCCCTGCTGGAGACTGTAGCAGAGCTGGAAGAGAAGGATAGAGAGGCCTGTATAGAGGGAAAGTCAACATTAGCAGAAACAGCAGGAGTGTGAGAAGGCAAAATAGCTGTTCCCATCTCTTCTGAGAGGGCAAGGAGACGCCCATGATTCCATTGCAGATTTGTCTCCTCTAAACTCAGTCTTACCTGGAGCTCAACCCAAGTCTGCCCTCCATATTCTCCCCGAATCCGTCAGCCACCAAGGATATAAGAGGAACACTGCTCCAAGATGGCTCACTGCACACCACAGCGGCAGCAACGCTTTACCGCTTCAGCTGGTGCTGTCATTGCTAAGAACAACTATAGACACAAACAGTAGTGTAAAAAAACAGCCATCAAACTGGTATGAGACCCTGCCATCATGGCACAACAGTGGCTTCTACTCCCCCCTTCCCCCCCAGGAAGCAAGATGATGCTGGGGAGGCTTCAGCTCTGGAGGCTTCACTGTGAAAATGAAACTCATTAACATGGTGCAACACTGAACACCGGCAAGGAAGGACTCATCATGAGGGAAGAAATATTGGAAGGGGGGAGGTGAGGGACCCAGTATGATCAGATATATCCGCCTAGCAAGGAAAGATGTCAGATATGCCTTGTGCCCCAGCTTAACTGCAAAAACCAGACAAGTAATGGTTCAGGAACAAACCTCAACAGAGTACTCTAGTAGCTGCACAGGGAACTATCTTCCACATACATGTGATAGAGAAATACTTGTTTGGAGGAGCTGCATAGTGCCCTATATGATAAAGCACAGTTCCGTTTTCTCTACCTGCTGGTTGATGGGCACAAACAACCGTAAGTTATAGACTGGTCTGTTGAGGACACTATGGAAAATATGTTTTAAGTCTTGATTTAAATACTTTTATCCCTTTGAACAAAACTATCCAGACATTTTAAGGTTTTAAAATCAGCCCCAATGCAATTACCTCAACTCAACCAAACAGAAAGAGAAGGTGAAATTAGATCTTACCTGCTCATTTTCTTTCCTCTAGACCCTCCAGACCGGTCAAGACGCGTGGGTTATGTACTCCTACCAGCAGAGGGAGACTGAGAAAACACTGAGCTTTGAACACTGCCTATATAACCTGTGCAGAACCTACAGTAGCCAGTATAACACTCACAAAGCAGAGTAACAAAACACAACTATAACTTTAACCAGCAACCCTGTACATGGCTTCCGCCAACTGCAAGAACATTCACTGTTTCTTTTCTTTGCATTGTAGAGACTGTCAATTCGTGCTTCCACAGGTGGACTGTCTGCCACGCCACACCTGCACCAGACCCATACCAACCAAAAACTGGTAATAAGAGTCTGAAATTATGACAATCCTCAGCTGCCAAGAGATGCCCACTGAAACACTACCTCCTGGCCTACAGTAGAGCTGGGCGGGTCCTTGACCGGTCTGGAGGGTCTAGAGGAAAGAAAATTAGCAGGTAAGATCTAATTTCACCTTCCTCAGCGACCCTCCAGACCGGTCAAGACGCGTGGGACGTACCAAAGCAGTACACTACCTTATGGGCGGGATCCACAAAGGCCAGAGGTCAACACTGCTGCTCCAAAACTCGCCTCTTCCTTCGCATGCACATCAATCCTATAATGCTTCACAAACGAATGCAACGAAGACCAAACCGCCGCCCGACAAATATCTGACGGAGGAATCATACTGTTTTCCGCCCAAGAGGCCGCAACCGCTCTGGTAGAATGAGCAGAAAACACCTTAGGCACTTCACGGCCCTTCACCAAATAGGCAGACGCAATCGCCTCCTTCAACCATCTAGCTATAGTCGCCTTGGATGCCGCTGCACCCTTTTTAGGGCCCCCATGAAGCACGAACAAACGATCCGACGCTCTGAATTCCTGAGTTCTAGACAGATAACACCGCAAGATGCGTCGAACATCTAACTTCGCCAGCCGACACTGTTCCGAATCTCCCGCAAAGTTACCTAAAACAGGCAACGAAATGACCTGATTAACATGAAACTCTGACACCACCTTTGGCAAAAAGGAGGGCACCGGCCTCAAAGATACCTTTTCCTTGGAAAAAGACAGAAAGGGCTCTCTACACGACAAAGCCTGCAATTCCGAGACTCTCCGAGCTGAGGTAATGGCCACCAAAAATACCGCCTTCAAGGAAAGATCTTTGCACGAAGCCGCAACCAACGGTTCAAATGGAGGTCTGACTAAGGCATCTAACACGAGATTCAAATCCCACGGGGGAACCAACCGCCGACGAGGCGGCCGCAACAACTTCACACCTTTCAAAAAACGAACAACCTCAGGAATAGAAGCTATGGACTTCCCCTGAACCTTCCCCCGAAAACACGACAAAGCTGCCACCTGAACCTTCAAGGTAGCCAAGGCCAGACCCCTGTCCAAACCATCCTGCAAAAATTCCAACACCTCTGCCACCGAAGCACGAAAAGGTGTCACCGTCCGCTCTGCACACCAGTGCTCAAACAATCTCCAAACTCGAACATACGCCAATGAAGTGGAGGTTCTGCGGGACTTCAACATTGTATCAATGACTCTGGCAGAAAACCCTTTCTTCCTCAACCTGTGCCTCTCAAGAGCCAAGCCATAAGCGAGAACCGAGCCGGGTCTGGCATAACTATCGGGCCTTGACACAAGAGTACCGTTTCCGACAACTGAAGGGGCTTCGCGACCGCCAACCACACCAGATCTCCGTACCACGGTCGACGCGGCCAGTTTGGAGCTATCAAAATCACCCGGCCCGCGTGCCGCTCGATGCGCTGAATTACTCGACCTACCAACGGCCACGGAGGAAACACATACAGCAATCCCTGCGGCCAGGGTAACAGCAGAGCGTCGAGACCCTCCGCACGCGGATCTCTCCAACGACTGTAAAACCTTGGGACTTGGGCATTGCGCGCCGTGGCCATCAGATCCATAACTGGCATACCCCAGGCCGACACAATTCGTCCGAACACCGCCTGATGCAGAGACCACTCTCCGGGATCCAGAGTATGCCGGCTCAAAAAATCTGCGTCCACGTTGTCCACCCCGGCCACATGAGCCGCCGAGAGCGCCTGAAGATGACCTTCCGCCCATTGGCATAACAGTGCCGTCTCCTCTGCGACCGCCTGACTCTTTGTGCCCCCTTGACGATTGACATAGGCCACGGCTGTGGCGTTGTCGCAGAGCACTCTGACTGCCTTGTGGAGAAGCATTGCCTGAAAACTCTGAAGCGCCAACCGAATGGCCCGAGTCTCCAACCGGTTGATGGACCACCTTGCTTCCGCCTGGGACCACCGCCCCTGCGCTACCTGACCGAGACAATGAGCTTCCCATCCTAGCAGGCTTGCGTCTGTGACTAGAACCACCCACTGAGGGGACTCCAACGGCATTCCCTTTTCCAGATTGCAAGTGCTGAGCCACCAACGGAGGCTGCGGCGGACAACCGACGACATCGGCAGACGTACCTCCAACTCCTGCGACAGGGGAGCCCACCGACTGAGGAGAGAGGACTGAAGCTGACGCATGTGCGCCCGGGCCCAAGGAACTACCTCTATGGTTGCCGCCATCATCCCCAGAACTTGCAGGTAAGCCCGGGCCGTCGGTGACGACAGTGCAAGAAACCGCCGAATCAGGTCCTGCAACTTGCTGATTCTCGGGGGAGGCAAAAACACTCGACCCGACCTGGTATCGAAGAGAACGCCCAGATACTCCAGAGCCTGCGACGGTACCAACTGACTCTTGCTGAAATTCACCACCCAGCCCAACGACTGGAGAAACTGTACCACACGCGACGTCGCTCCCTCGCTCTCCGCCCGGGACTTGGCCCGAATCAACCAATCGTCTAGATACGGGTGCACCAAAATGCCCTGCCGGCGCAAAGCAGCCGCCACCACCACCATGACCTTGGAAAAGGTGCGGGGAGCTGTTGCCAGACCGAAGGGCAGGGCACAAAACTGAAAATGCTTCCCCAAAACTGCAAAGCGAAGAAAACGCTGGTGCGCCGCTCGAATGGGAATGTGAAGATAAGCCTCTGTCAAGTCCAGAGAAGTTAGAAACTCTCCCTGCCGGACTGCCACAATTACCGACCGCAACGTCTCCATGTGAAAAGAGGGAACTTTGAGCGCTGCATTGACTCTCTTTAGATCTAAAATAGGCCGAAAGGCATCCTCCTTCTTTGGCACCACAAAGTAAATTGAGTAACACCCCGAGCGTTGCTGAGCGGGCGGAACAGAAACCACTGCTCCCAGACTGAGAAGACGACGCAACGTGTCTCGCACTGCTGCTCTCTTGAGCCTCGAGTGACAAGGGGACTCCAGAAACCGTTCGGGCGGAGAGGTCTCGAACTCCAGGGCATAACCATCTCGAACCACTTCGAGAACCCACTGATCTGATGTGATGTGGACCCAGTTCTGGTAAAACTGACTCAGCCGAGCCCCTACACGCACCAGAACCTGGGTCCGCACATCTTCATTGGGCAAGCCGCCCCGAGGACTGACCTCCCCTGAACGAGCCCCGGCCTCCGCGACGACTCCCGCGAAAGGACTGGGTGCGCTGGAAGAACCTACCTCTAGGGGCCTCACTAAACCTACCAGGCCTATACCGTCGAGCCTCACTAAGTCGACCTCGAGAGGAATTACCCCTAACTCCCAGCTTGGGACGAAAATCCGGGAGTCGAGGCACCTTGGCCTCACTAAGGCCTTTCACTAACTTATCCAACTCTTCGCCAAAAAGCCTAGAACCCCTGAAAGGGAGAAAACACAACTTAGCCTTAGAGGCCGCATCCGCGACCCAACCTCTTAACCAGAGAGCCCTACGCGCTCCCACTATCATAGCCATATTTTTTGCTGACGCACGCAACAAATCATACAGCGCGTCAGACAAAAAAGACGAACCCATCTCCAACTTGGCTAAATCCTGTAACCCCGAGGTCCCAACCTCCCCGGGATCATCCAGGAGCTTCTCGGCCCAGCGAAAACACGCCCGTGCCACCAGGCCCCCACACACCGAGGCCTGGAGAGCTAGCGCCGACAAGTCGAAGCTTCGCTTAAGAAATGCTTCCAATCTCCTATCCTGGGGTTCACGGAGTGCGGCCCCACCATCTACTGGAATAGCTGTCGCTTTAGTAACCGCTGTAACCACTGCATCTACCGTAGGAGCCTTAAGGGAATCCCTATCCTCCTGCGGCAGGGGATAAAGCCTCGCCATTGCCTTGGAAACCTTACACGGCGAATCTGGCGAATCCCATTCCTGGCTAATCATCTCCCTGAGATCCATGTTCATAGGGAAGGTCCGTGCTCTACGCTGAATTCCTTTCACCAAGGGATCCTGCCCAGATTCACCTGGAGCCACCTCAGGATTAAATTTAAGGGTAGCTGTGACCTGATCAATGAGCTCCGAAAGCTCATCCCTATGAAAAATCCTAACTACTGAGGGATCTTCCCCAGGAAGGGAGTCCACCGGATCTACCGGACCCTCAAACCCCTCAGACTCTCCCCCATCACTAAATGGGCCTTCCGTGCCCACCTGAGACAGACATTCCTCATCCTCTGTCCACTCTATCCGGGGTCTTTTAGGCAGCATGGGACTAACCCCCTCCACTCCCTGGGGGGGGCCCGATTTCCAAGCCTGGAAAAGAGTCCAAACAAACTCTGGAGGAAAGCTAACCCCTCCTGGACCCTCATTAGGTACTTTGTGTGTGTCCACGGGGGCAACTGGCTCAACCACAGAAGCCTCTGCAGAACGCGCTAAATTCAAAATGGCGGCCGTTCCCGCCGAAACTGAAAGCGCCGCTGCCGGAGCCGCCTGAGTTGCCGCTGCTAAAGGGGCCGCCGATACCGCCGGGACTTCCGCGGTTAACTGCGGGGGAACTGCCTCCAAGCGTTTGGGCTCACCGCACAGCCGACACTGACCGCCCGGCGATTCGATGCCCCGACGCGAGCACGCGCGACAACGGAGTAATTTGCCCGCCATAACTGTAAAAGTAAAGGCAGTGCTTCCCCGTACCGGCCCCAATGTCAGACAAGCTCTAAAAACCACTGCTCTCTCGTTGCTAGGACGGAAAAGAACTCCCGTTCGTTCCGTACCAAATAAATAAATATATCTCCCTTAAAGAGACAGAAGACAATTCTGGCAGCTGAAAATTGAAAGGCTCTCAAGGCTGCAGTACACAGAAAACAGCCGAGGCACAAAGCTGCCAGTAACACAGTACTGGAGAGCAGCACAGGGGGAGGGACCCGCCAAAGCAGGTGTGACACCCCAGGGGGAACTACTGGGCCCCACCGGACCCAGGGCCCCGAAGCACTTTTTTTTTTGGCAAACCACGTACAGGGTACTTAAGGATAGAAACCTCTTGAAGGAAAACCCAAAATCCTTTATCCCTAAAATCAAGGCTACCTCACCAGACTATTGAAGACTGCACAGGCTGTCCTTCTACCTCTGCTGAGACTGAGAAAATACTGGCTACTGTAGGTTCTGCACAGGTTATATAGGCAGTGTTCAAAGCTCAGTGTTTTCTCAGTCTCCCTCTGCTGGTAGGAGTACATAACCCACGCGTCTTGACCGGTCTGGAGGGTCGCTGAGGAAACAATAGTTCTGATCAAATTTACCTTTTCCTTATCTGGAGTTGAACTGTAGGGCTTGAAGGCTCATGTGTGACAGAATTCTCCACTGGGTATTCTTTGTATGGTTTAGTAGTTTTGCCTTCTGATTGTATGGGAGGATTCTCTTCTTCCACTTCCACCAAAAGAATAGGAAATCCAACAACATCGTCTTCCTCATTGCCATCAACAGAAGAAATTTTACTGCATCTTTCAGTACCTTGTACCGCATTTTTCTTATTTAATTTGCCCTGTGAAGCAGGCAGCCATCCTAGGATTGAGAAGAGGTTACACCACATTCAACACAAAAATAGAACTCGCATCAATGCACACAGAAAGCTACAAAAAGTGTGCTATAGAAAATTATTCAAGACGTTCGAATCAAAGCTCAGAAGCAAGCAGCTCTGATGAATACCACATAGATATTTTATTTATTTATTGTGCATGTATCCCACATTTTCCCACCTATTTGCAGGCTCGATGTGGCTTACAAAGAAAGACCTGTAATGTCAATTTGCTAAAATGAAATCTTAAAAAAAAAAAAACAGGTCTCCCTCTACAAAGACTACTAAGATCATATCTACTCACTTTTAAACTCTTCAGTTACCTCTCTAGAACAAAATTAAAATTAAAGAAATTGTGAAGTTTAATTTGTGTTTGATGGAAACAATACCCACCACAGTACTCAATAAGAAACATCAACCAAAAATGATCAGTTTCTTCAAGTTATAATGGAGAAGTCATTGAAAGAATATAACACAAGGTGTTAATGAAATAGGAATGACATGGAAGTCAAAGGAATAGACAAGCAACTCAGCATGATGATGTACAGAAGTAGTACCAAATACAGCTTTGGAAAATAAAGCACAACTAAAATTATGAAAGGTGTTTTCAAACCAAGTGTACTGAAAATTGTAATATGCCCATGTAGGGTTGCTAAATATATGCTTTTCTTGTCAAACAGTAACAGTCAAAGAAAACAAACAAAGATGAGTAGGCTTACCTACCACTGTCCTATTTACAACAAGGTGAAGTTTTAAGGGTTGATTTCCATTCTTTTAGGCCTGCCAGACAGCGAATGCTACATACCTGTAGAAGGTATTCTCCGAGGACAGCAGGCTGATTGTTCTCACTGATGGGTGACGTCCATGGCAGCCCCCTCCAACCGGAAACTTCACTAGCAAAGGACTTTGCTAGTCCTCGCGCACCGCGCATTCGCGGCCGTCTTCCCGCCCGAACCAGCTCGTGTTCGTTAGTAACATATGTAGCAAGACAAAGACAAGGGAACACACAACTCCAAAGGGGAGGCGGGCGGGTTTGTGAGAACAATCAGCCTGCTGTCCTCGGACAATACCTTCTACAGGTATGTAGCATTCGCTTTCTCAGAGGACAAGCAGGCTGCTTGTTCTCACTGATGGGGTATCCCTAGCCCCCAGGCTCACTCAAAACAACAAACATGGTCAATTGGGCCTCGCAACGGCGAGGACATAACTGAGATTGACCTAAACTTTTTCAACTAACTCAGAGTGCAGCCTGGAACAGAATAAAAATGGGCCTAGGGGGGTGGAGTTGGATTCTAAACCCCAAACAGATTCTGAAGCACTGACTGCCCGAACCGACTGTCGCGTCGGGTATCCTGCTGCAGGCAGTAATGAGATGTGAATGTGTGGACAGATGACCACGTCGCAGCCTTGCAGATCTCTTCAATAGTGGCTGACTTCAAGTGGGCCACTGACGCTGCCATGGCTCTAACATTGTGAGCCGTGACATGACCCTCAAGAGCCAGCCCAGCCTGGGCGTAAGTGAAGGAAATGCAATCTGCTAGCCAATTGGATATGGTGCGTTTCCCCACAGCCACTCCCCTCCTGTTGGGATCAAAAGAAACAAACATTTGGGCGGACTGTCTGTTGGGCTGTGTCCGCTCCAGATAGAAGGCCAATGCTCTTTTGCAGTCCAATGTGTGCAGCTGACGTTCAACAGGGCAGGATTGAGGACAGGGAAGGAATGTTGGCAAGACAATTGACTGGTTCAGATGGAACTCCAATACCACCTTCGGCAAGAACTTAGGGTGAGTGCGGAGGACTACTCTATTATGATGAAATTTGGTATAAGGAGCATGAGCTACCAGGGCCTGAAGCTCACTGATTCTACGAGCTGAAGTAACTGCCACCAGGTCAAGTACTTCAGATGGCAGGAGTTCAGTGGCTCAAAAGGAGGTTTCATCAGCTGGGTGAGAACGACATTGAGATCCCATGACACTGTAGAAGGTTTGACTGGGGGCTTACTGAGTTGGTCTTGAGGCCAGACTCTGATAAGTGCAGAAGGTATTCAAGCAGGTTCTGTGCAGGACAAGAACGAGGTTCTAGGGCCTTGCTCTCACACCAAACGACAAACCTCCTCCACTTGAAAAAGTAACTCTTTTTAGTGGAATCCTTCCTAGAGGCAAGCAAGACACGGGAGACCCCCTCAGACAGACCCAACGAAGCGAAGTCTACGCCCTCAACATCCAGGCTGTGAGAGCCAGAGACTGAAGGTTGGGGTGCAGAAGCGCTCCATCGTTCTGCGAAATGAGAGTCGGAAAACACTCCAATCTCCACGGTTCTTCGGAGGACAACTCCAGAAGAAGAGGGAACCAGATCTGGCGGGGCCAAAAAGGTGCTATCAGAATCATGGTGCCGTGGTCTTACTTGAGCTTCAGTAAGGTCTTCCCCATCAAAGGTATGGGAGGATAAGTATACAGGAGGCCGGTCCCCCAATGGAGGAGAAAGGCATCCGACGCTAGTCTGCCATGTGCATGTAGTCTGGAACAGAACAGAGGCAGCTTGTGGTTGGTCTGAGAGGCGAAAAGGTCCACCGAGGGAGTGCCCCACTCTCGGAAGATCTTGCGTACCACTCTGGAATGGAGCGACCACTCGTGCGGTTGCATGACTCTGCTCAGTCTGTCGGCCAGACTGTTGTTTACACCTGCCAGGTATGTGGCTTGGAGAAGCATGCCGAACTGGCAGGCCCAACGCCACATCCCGACGGCTTCCTGACACAGGGGGCGAGATCCGGTGCCCCCCTGCTTGTTGATGTAATACATTGCAACCTGATTGTCTGTCCGAATTTGGATAATTTGACAGGACAGCCGATCTCTGAAAGCCTTCAGTGCGTTCCAGACCGCCCGGAGCTCCAGGAGGTTGATCTGAAGATCTTTTTCCTGGAGGGACCACAGTCCCTGGGTGTGAAGCCCATCGACATGAGCTCCCCACCCCAGGCGAGATGCATCCGTCGTCAGCACTTTTGTGGGCTGTGGAATTTGGAATGGGCGTCCCAGGGTCAAATTGGTCCGAATGGTCCACCAGTGCAGTGAAGTGCGGCAACTGAAGGAGAGGCGGACGACATCTTCTAGATTCCCGGTGGCCTGGCACCACTGGGAAGCTAGGGTCCATTGAGCAGATCTCATGTGAAGACGAGCCATGGGAGTCACATGAACTGTGGAGGCCATATGACCTAGGAGTCTCAACATCTGCCGAGCTGTGACCTGCTGAGACGCTCTGGTCTGGGAAGCGAGGGACAGGAGGTTGTGGGCCCTCGCTTCGGTAAGAAAGGCCTGAGCCGTCTGAGAATTCAGCAGACCTCCTATGAATTCCAGAGATTGGACTGGCTGGAGATGGGACTTTGGGTAATTTATCACAAACCCCAGCAGCTCCAGGAGGTGAATAGTGCAGTGCATGGACCGGAGAGCTCCTGCCTCCGAGGTGTTCTTGACCAGCCAATCGTCGAGATATGGGAACACGTGCACTCCCAGCTTGCGTAGATACGCCGCGACCACCACGAGACACTTCGTGAACACCCGTGGGGCAGAGGCGAGCCCAAAGGGCAGCACACAATACTGAAAGTGCCATGTCCCCAGGCGGAATCTGAGATACTGTCTGTGAGCTGGCAGTATCGGGATGTGAATGTATGCGTCCTTTAAATCCAGGGAACATAGCCAATCGTTTTTCTGAATCATTGGCAGAAGGGTGCCCAAGGAAAGCATCCTGAACTTCTCTTTGACCAGATATTTGTTCAGGCCTCTCAGGTCTAGGATGGGGCGCATCCCCCCTGTTTTCTTTTCCACAAGGAAGTACCTGGAATAGAATCCCTGCCCTTCTTGCCCGGGTGGCACGGGCTCGACCGCATTGGCGCTGAGAAGGGCGGACAGTTCCTCTGCAAGTACCTGCTTGTGTTGGGAGCTGAAGGATTGGGCTCCCGGAGGACAATTTGGTGGAGGGGAGACCAAATTCAGGGCGTATCTGCACCGCACTATTTGGAGAACCCACTGGTCGGAGGTTATTAGAGGCCACCTTTGGTGAAAAAGTTTTAACCTCCCCCCGACTGGCAGATCGTCTGGCATGGACACTTTGATGGCGGCTATGTTCCCATGGATCCATTCAAAAACCCGTCCCCGGTTTTTGCTGTAGAGGCGCCGGGTGCTGCTTAGGCGCACGCTGTTGACGAGAACGAGCGCGCTGGGACTGTCCCTGTGCCTGAGGAGGCCTTCGGGCCGGCAGGGTGTACCTACGCTTGTTGTAGGCGTAGGGCGCAGCCTGCCTGGCCCGGGAAAAACGTCCACCTGCTGAGGTGGATGCTGAAGGCGCCCAGTGGGAGAGCTTGTCGAGGGCGGTATCCCGCTGATGTAGTTGGTCCACCAACTGCTCGACCTTCTCACCAAAAATATTATCCCCCCGGCAAGGGACATCAGCCAGCCGCTGCTGGGTGCGGTTGTCCAGGTCAGAGGCACGCAGCCATGAGAGCCTGCGCATCACTATACCTTGGGCCGCAGCACGAGATGCCACATCACAGGTGTCATATATACCCCTGGACAGGAACTTTCTGCACGCCTTCAGCTGCCTGACCACCTCCTGAAAAGGCCTGGACTGCTCCGGGGGGAGCTTGTCAACCAGGTCCGCCAGTTGCTTCACATTATTCCGCATGTGTATGCTCGTGTAGAGCTGGTAGGACTAAATGCGGGTCACGAGCATTGAAGATTGGTAGGCCTTCCTTCCTCCCAAATGAGTCCAGAGTGCGAGACTCCTGCCCTGGGGGCGCCGAGGCGGTATCCCTCGAACTCCGTGCCCTCTTGAGAGCAGAGTCCACGACCGCCTACTCTGGGTCTGAGTGGATCCTGTACTGGGACTCCGCTTTCTTGGGGATGGTGGGATTAGATAAAGGTCTCAACCAGTTCCGAAGCAGTGTCTCTTTGAGGACATTGTGCAACGGTACCGTGGAGGACTCTCTAGGTGGTGATGGATAGTCGAGGACCTCGAGCATCTCAGCCCTCGGCTCATCCACAGAGACCAAGGGGAAGGGAATGCAAATAGACATGTCCCTGACAAAGGAGGCAAAGGAGAGGCTCTCAGGTGGCGAGAGCTTCCTCTCTGGTGAAGGAGTGGGGTCAGAGGGAAGGCCCACAGACTCCTCTGAGGAGAAATATCTGGGGTCCTCCTCCTCCCCCCACGAGGCCTCTTCCTCGGTGTCGGACATGAGCTCCTGTTGCTCAGACCTCAACCGGGCCCGGCTCGACTTCGAGGCACCGAGTCCTCGGTGGCGTCGTCGAGCGGTGGACTCCCGCGCCGGCGGGGATGAAGCTCCCTCCATCGACTGGGACTCCACCTGCATGGCGGTCGAGACCGGCGCCGCAAGCGGCATCGAAGGCCTCGGCACCGGGCTAGAGCACGCCGGCGCCTCCGTCAACGGCGCCGAGGGCGCAAGCACAGTCTGGCGCCTCAGCCCTTCCAGGATCCCCGGCAGGATGGCTCGGAGGCACTCGTCCAGGCCCGCTGTCGGGAAAGGCGAGGGGGCCGGTAGAGGTGTCGGTGCCGGAAGCTGTTCGGGTCCAGGAGACGGCACCGAAGTGCTGGTGCCCTGACGTAACGATACCTCTACCACAGAGGGGGACCGCGCCTCCCGGCGCTGCCACTTCCTCGGCGTCGAATCATCTCTGGAGCCGGTAGCCACATGCGCCGTGGGCGACCGATGACAGTGCTTTTTTGTCTTTTTCCGGTGCCCGTCATCGGCGCTACCGAAGAGGAGGAGGTAGATCCCCCTTGGCCTCGAGGGATCGGGTCCGACAGGGTTCAGTCCCGAGGGCCCTGGGAAGAGGGAATGACCGGGGCCGAATGCCCACGCGGCCGCTCACCCCTGCCATCTCCGGAAGACCGGCGGGCCAACGGGACCTGTGCTCCTGGGGTCGGTGCCAATTTCATGGACATCGGTACCGGTACCGAAGATCCGGCCGTCGACACCGATGCCGTCGAAGTCGACGTCGAGGGGCCGGCGCAAGTTCCAAAAAGACGGTCCGTTAGAACTTGGCTCGCCACCTGTGTTTGTTTCCGTAAACCGAGACACAAGGTGCACGTCTTGGTATCGTGCTCCGGCCCCAGGCACTGGAGGCACCAAGCGTGTCGGTCTGCGAGATATGCCAGCCGCACCGACCACACTTCTTAAATCCACTCGGGACCTTCGAGGACATCGACGGAAAAATCGCGTCGGCGAAGTCAAAGTCGTCGATGGTGGCGGTAAAATTCACACCTCGAAAAATAAACCAACCGCGCGGCCACAAGGCCACAACGAGACGCCCCCGCCAAAAGTACGAGGGAAAAACAAAGTTTTCTCGTTTTTTTTTTTTTTAAACAAAATAAAACAGAGAAAAGCAACTAAGAAAACAACGAAGAAGAAAATCTCGCGGCAAACACGCAATCCGGTTTCCGGGGCTGACAGAGAGAGAGACGAACACGGCTCTCTCCAGCGCAGAAAAGAAAAGACTGAGCGGGAACGGTCGCGCACGGGCGGGAAGACGGCCGCGCATGTGCGGTGGGCGTGCCCTGCGTGCGGGACCGCCCGCAAAGTTTTGTTCCGGTTGATGGGGGCTGACGTGGACGTCAACCCAGTTGTGAGAACAAGTAAGCCTGCTTGTCCTCGCAGAACTCTGCTTTATACTCCTCCCCAAGAGCCAGGATAAGAGGGAATGGTGGGTATTTGGGTCCTTTCCCACTGGAACGAGGTACAAGGCAGGGGTGCCCTTTGCCCCTCATCTTTTTGCACTAAAAGTGGAACCCCTGGCCACGCATATTCGGCAAGCTGACAATATGAAGGGTTTGCAGATAGGGACAGAGGAATTTAAAATTCTTTATTGGGAAGACGACATATTGTTAACAGTCACAGAGCCTGAACTCTCTTTGTCGTGTATAATTAATAATCTGAATAGGTACTGGGCTCTCTCTGGCTTCAAACTGAGCAAGTCTGAAATCGAACATCTCTCTAGATCCTGCTAGAGCCCATCAACTAAACATTTAAAATATTTAGTGGTCAATATTTGTCCAGATTATGCAGATCTCTATAGACTTATAGTAAAGTACTACAGGAGCTTTCTTTGCCACTGGCATGATCTGACTCATAGTGGACTGAGTCAGGTGGCTATAAACAAAATGATGATTAGTATATAAGTACTGCCATACTGGGACAGACCAGAGATGGGGGTAACTAGTGAGATAATTAAATTTGCTGACGACATAAAGTTATTCAAAGTTATTAAATCGCAAGAGGATTGTGAAAAATTACAAGAAGACCTTACAAGACTGGGCATCCAAATGGCAGATGACGTTTAATGTGAGAAAGTGCAAAGAGATGCATGTGGAAAAGTGGAACCCAAACTGTAGTTACATAAGTACATAAGTATTGCCATACTGGGAAAGACCAAAGGTCCATCAAGCCCAGCATCCTGTTTACAACAGTGGCCAATCCAGGTCACAAATACCTGGCAAGATCCAAAAAAAAGTACAAAACATTTTATGCTGCTTATCCCAGAAATAGTGAACGTTCCCCAAGTCCAATTTAATAATGGTCTATGGACATTTCCTTTAGGAAGCCGTCCGAAACTTTTTTAAAACCCTGCTAAGCTAACCGCCTTTACCACATTCTCTGGCAACAAATTCCAGAGTTTAATTCTACCGAGATTTTTATATTTTTGCCGGAACCTATCCATACTAATTCCTAAGCCAGTTTTTGTAAATTTACAGTGTATACCATTTCAGTATATCTAGAGGAGGCCCCCATGCGTGTCTACGTGGGTATTGATGAGAAAGAGGCACGAGGGTGGATTGGGGTTCCTAGACCTTTAAAGATAGTTTTGGCCTGCACAGATTTGGTCCCTCATGGCATATGGTGCGAGCTCTCCTATGCCATGGAAGAGAATAGAGGGGTTTTACTAGGAAGGGTTATCTGCAAGTAAGAATTATGGACACTACTGCACATGCCCAGAAGGTGGAAACTTCAGAATCCCATCCTAGTTTTCTGTGATGCTTTAGGCCAGATGGTTTGAAAAGCTGATGGGAAGCAAAAATATCTCGGTGCTTGCCCCATTATCTGTTCTTACTCTACTTATACCGGGATGTACACTCCAAGTTTTTCAGAACTGGAAGCAAAAAGGGTTGACACGCATGTCAGCTATATGGGGAGGTGTCCTTTGCTCCTTTTTAGATACATAGACAAGATATCACATCTCACAAAAAGATTTGTACAACTATAACTTAAACATTTGGTTTAATTCCTTTGTGGAATTTTTGCTGCATAGGATATGTCAGCCCAAAATGATATTAACCCTTTATGATTTACTGTGACAGTGGGAATCTTTGATGGCTCCATCTTTAATTAAGAATTGGGAGGAAAATCTGGGACGCCCTTTTACAGAGCAGGAATGGTCCAAGGCCTACTTGAACACTTTTTGTCTTTGTTTCCACAAGAAGTGTTGAAGGCGCTATTACCTTGCAAGGCATTCATTCGGTGTGAGGTGGCAAAATGTCAGAGATCTGCAGTTCTCTCCCAGTTGCCACGGTTAAGAAGTGCTTTGTGGGCTGCATATTATTTGATTAAGCTGACAGCTCAGAGACATGGCAAGGTTGCAGCTTTTGACTGAATTTGAGAGCCTTTTCTGGCATGATACCAGAGCACTAAGCCTTAGCTTCTTCGAGATGATGACTTCTCATGGTGTTCTCATGTATTTCCACTAATCCAAGATGGACTAATGTTGATGTTGTATCTCACTCTTCTTATGTTATCGGAGATGCTCCAGGAGGGGGAGGGGGATACCAGATATATCATGGGGAGGGAGGATATTTTACATAATAATGTTGCAGTACTCAATGTTTAGTTCTGGTATTTCTTTGGGCACCCCGTCATAATAGTCCCCTAACAAAATAGCCCTTGACAAATCGGCCCCTAACAAAATAGCCCTGGACAAAATGGCCCTTCCCACAGCATCAAAGAAGAGATCAACGCCCAGAAATACGACAACAACTGCAAACTTAACTGCCAATATGGTAGAAGGACGCCAAGGACCGGCTGGCCAAGGGGCTGAACTGGAAACCTGGTGCTGGCAGACCAACTCACCATGCTAGCCCAGGGCCACCAAGGACCCCTGGAGTCATCGGCACAAAACGAGCAAGAAGGCCACGAAGAAGCTGCACCCAGAGGATTTTCAGGAAACAAGCTGACCGAAGGAGAGGAAGCATGTGCCGATGGTAGGGCCATCACCCGAAGAGAACACAACTTTCAAGAAGGGCGACAAATGCTCTGGAGATGAAGGCAAAAGCAGTTGACCCCTAGAACAGAGGTATATGAGCACTGGTGACAAAGAGGCCATGGGTCCAAATAAGGAAAGAAACACTGCTGAAAGTAGTAAAGATTACAAGACGGTCCGTGTCCAAACATGATGAACTTGGCTGCAGTGAATCAAGTCACCACAGTGCCACCTAAGCGAACCAAACTACAAGAGCAAAAATCAGCCAAAAGATGGCCACTCATGCTGCAGCCCCTCAGAGGTCACAAGGAAGGTCTAAAACGAAGAAGGGCACAACCAGCCAGGCCCTAGCGGTACCCTCCTGTCTGGCAGATCTTGCAAGCAGCTAGACTTAAAGCATCAATGCACCATCAGGGGCCCAAATTGTTGATTCAAGACCTATGACACAAAAATAAAAAACAAGTGCCAACAACTGCTGGTCCTAAGGGAGCAACAAAAGAAGGTCAAGAATGAAACACGAGCTGTTGTACCCGGCTCTCTTGTGGACCACATAGAATAATCACCCTAAGAGCTGAAAGAGAAACATGCAGCTCTCAGAGTCCTGGAAGAGCAAGAAGCATCAGAAAGTGGCGAGTAAAGGACTACCATACCTGTGCCCTCACCACCATTCAGAGGTGCCTCTGTTATTGTTTTGGTTTTTGTTTTCTTTGTAAATTTGGGCAAAGGACTACAATATCCAAAAATAAATAAACAAAGGGTTGCTCCGAAGCTACCAAGCTTCACAGCACAGAACTGATCCATAATAACCCATTGCTTAGGTAAGCAGACACCGTATCCAGAGGATCCACGCTTACGAAATCGCAACCAGCAGCGAATGTACCTGCCCTGGCACCCCCACTGAAGGGTTCTGAACAAAAGCGAGGGAGGCCTGGCCACTCAAAATAAGCTGCCACCAGAAGGACCTGATATCATGACGTCCACATGCAGCCATGGGGGCCTCCTCTGCAAACAGCAAGAGGAGGCTTACTGCTCACAGCACCAACAGCGATCAGGACAGAATAGCCCTGAAGAGAAAGAAGGCCATGGGATCTTCCTGAAGACAGCCAGACCCAGATCTAGAGGCACAAAATTAAAATGGCCACTGCCAGAGGAAAAGCGAGCCAAAAGCCACTCACTCGGAGATAGAATGGTCTCTGCCAGTGCCTTCAGCAATCTGAAAGTGCTAGACAAGAGACCAGTCTTACTATGTTCCCCAGAAACCCGCAGGGTGGAGAAAATAAAGGCAGTACTCAATCTCAGCGTTGAACCTCCACAGCATCACAATGGATCCATACGTGGCTGCATGAAGCACTGGCAATGTGCAAGGAAACCCCTCACTCCCACATAAAGCTGCAGCAGAACTGCAATCCTCTTTTTTTTTTTTGGTAGCTGTGAGGAAGAAGGAAGCGACAGGAACTGGGGGGGAGCCCTAGAAGAGGCAAACACAGAGCCTAGACACCCCCAGATTCAACTGAACCCGGGAAACCCAGAAGAGGAGTAAAACAGCAGATGAGACCAGGAGCTTGTGAGAGATCATCCATCCGCCTGCTGGAAATAGAGAATACCGGCTGTCCAAGGAGTGTCCAATCCTATATGACAGAGCTCATTTTAATGCTTTCTATCTCCACCTGCTGGTAGATGGTCACAACCCACAAGTCTCTGTATTCCTCTGCTATTGATGGCAAGAAAATCTGGAATATAAACTGGAAATCTGGGATATCTGCAAATAATTGGAGAAATCCCAAGGAAGGTGTTTGGTGCCGAGTTACACGAATGTCAATATTGGACAATAAACAATGCGTATTTTTCACAGCTTCAGGCTCCTAGAGAAGGTTGTGTTGCCACACTGACTTGCTTGAATTGTGGACAGACGGACAACACACTGTCCCATACGTTTTGGGGTTACAGAAGTATACAAGCATTTTGGAGAACTATCCACAGATATTTGGGCACTCTTTTAGGTGACCAAATATTATGTTCCTGGAAAGGGGTGGTTCTTACTAAAATAGAGGCCTATGGAACTCAGGGTACAGGTTCTAGACTGTTCTTAAGTAAAGCATATATACTGGGGAAAAATGCCTTCTCTACTACTAGCTGCAAAAGATACTGTTCTCACACTGGTACTGGAGAAATAAACTTCATGCATTAATGTGGAAAGAACAAGGTGTGAACAAAATTCCCAAACAAAGAAATGTTGCTGGTTTGGGATTGCTATTTGCAATCTCTATTACCAAGAGCGTGTAGGCTAGTGCTGAATGGATTTCTTAGTGTGGCCTAATTTCATACCTGGAACCAAAATATTCTGTGTTGGGATTCTCTGCCGGGAGAGGGAGTAGGTAAGGGATTTTAGGGGTGAGGGAGCTTTTAGGATTGTGGTTGGACTCAGCTATTATGGATGGCTTGGGACTGTGAGAACCCAGGACAGAGGCCATCCTACATACTTTTTTACTAAAAGGGGAAGGGGGGATTGGGATATAAGGAATGTAGGAATTTATATTTCAAAACCAGGATATGTTTTCTATTCTTTTGTTTGTTTTTCGTTTGGGAATAACTGTCTGTTAATATAAGGTTGTATGCTTTGAAAGATATTAATGAAGCTTGGAATTGCATATTTCAATGATTATGAATAAAAAATGTTTAAACATAAAAACCTTAAACATGAAGAGTCACAGATTTGATATACCACAGTTCTGTGGTACTATCAAAGTGATTTACATTTACTAGATGCAGTTACCTTGAAAAATCAACAACCAACCTGCTCCAGAACTTATTTTTGGTGATCCTGTAGATGGCTGAATGGGAAGTATATCAGACTTTACTTGTCCTGTAGATTTAACTTCATTTGACACCAAGTTCTAAAACAAAACAAAAAAGATTGCCATATCACTTCAATGTCTTCAAATAAAGACATGTAACTCTGTTCTTAAGTAAATATCATGAACTGATCCAAATCAGGTATGGCAAATACCACTGCAAACTCCTCAAACAGCTCAGCACATCAACTACAGAGCCAGTTCTTACAAACTGAAGTATAATTTTAAAGTGTACTAGTGGAAGGAGTCAATCAAAATTGACAAACCAACAGCGGCAGGTACAGATGTACATTCACCTCCCCAACCTTCCCTCAGCCACTGGAATCCATTCTCTCTCAAGTTCAATATGCATTTACTTTCTGCAGAAGGTAAAACTGAATACACTACTACAGGGGACATGTATTTTTACCTGTAAGTCGCAGGTCTGTACTCTAAAGTATGGCATACCTGTACCAATATTCGTATCAATGGGAAACGTATGAAAGACAAAACTCATGTTACCTGAATTTCCCCTGTAATTATGATTTCTAAGGGACAATTTTAAATCAACCATCATGTGTCCCTTCAAGTAAAGCGAAGATACATACCTGTAGCAGGACAGCAGGCTGATTGTTCTCACTGATGGGATGATGTCCACGGTGGCCCAGGAATGGAATTTTTCACAGCAAAAGTAGACAAAAGTTTTGCCAGAGCTTTCCAGCGCGCACACCGCGCATGCGGGGCCATCTTCCCGCCCGTCGCGCAAGAGTCCCGCTCAGTTATATCAAAAAGCAATAGCAAGGAGAAGAACTCCTCCAAAGGGGAGGTGGACGGGCTTGTGAGAACAAACAGGCTGCTGTCCTCGGAGAATACCTGCTACAGGTATGTATCTTCACTTTCTCCAGGCTGCTTGTTCTCACTGATGAGGTATCCCTAGCACCCAGGCTCACTCAAAACAACAAAGAAGATCAATTGGGCCTCGCAACGGCAAGGAAGTAACTGAGATTGACCTAAAACAGAAACATCTAACTGAGAGTGTGGCCTGGAACAGAATAAAAATGGGCCTGGGGGGTGGAGTTGGATTCTATACCCCGAACAGATTCTGCAGCACCGACTGCCCAAACCAACTGTCGCGCCGTGTATCCTGCTGAAGGCAGTAGTGGGATGCGAATGTGTGGATTGATGACCACATCGCAGCTTTGCAAATCTCTTCTATAGTGGCTTACTTCAAGTGAGCCACCGACGCCGCCATTGCTCTAACATTATGAGCCGTGACATGACCCTCAAGAGTCAGCCCAGCTTGGGCATAAGTGCAATCTGCTAGCCAATTGGAAATGGCGCGTTTCCCGACTGCAACTCCCCTTCTGTTTCGATCAAAAGAAACAAACATTTGGGCGGACTGTCTGAAGGGGCTTGTCTGCTCCACGTAAAAGGCCAATGCTCTCTTGCAGTCCAAGATGTGCAACTGACGCTCAGCAGGGCGGATATGAGGACAGGGAAAAAATGTTGGCAAGACAAATGACTGGTTCAGATGGAACTCCGACACCACCTTCGGCAAGAACTTATGGTGCGTGCGGAGGACTACTCTGTTGTGATGAAGCTTGAGATAAGGAGCATGCACTACCAAGGCTTGAAGCCCACTGACTCTACGAGCTGAAGTAACTGCCACCAAGAAAACGACCTTCCAGTCCAGATCAAGTACTTCAGATGGCAGGAATTCAGTGGCTCAAAAAGATGCTTCATCAGCTGGGTGAGAACGACGTTGAGATCCCATGACACTGGTGGAGGTTTGACAGGGGGCTTTAACAAAAGCAAACTTCTCATGAAGTGAACAACTAAAGGCTGTCCAGAGATAGGCTTACCTTCTATACGACAATGAAAAGCACTAATTGCACTAAGATGAACCCTTATGGAGTTGGTCTTGAGACCAGACTCTGACAAGTGTAGAAGGTATTCAAGTAGGGTCTGTGTAGGACAAGAGCAAGGATCTAGGGCCTTGCTATCACACCAGACGGCAAAATTCCTCCATTTGAAAAAATAACACCGCTTCGTGGAATCTTTCTACACTCTCAACATCCAGGCCGTGAGAACCAGAGACTGGAGGTTGGGATGCAGAAGCGCCCCCTCGTTCTGAGTTACGAGGGCTGGAAAACACTCCAATCTCCACGGTTCTTTGGAGGACAACTCCAGAAGAGGGAACCAAATCTGACGTGGCCAAAAAGGCGCAATCAGAATCATGGTTCCGCGGTTTTGCTTGAGTTTCAGCAAGGTCTTCCCCACCAGAGGTATGGGAGGATATGCATACAGAATGCCCATCCCCAATGAAGGAGAAAGGCATCCGACGCTAGTCTGTTGTGGGCCTGAAGTCTGGAACAGAACTGAGGGACCTTGTGATTGAGCTGAGTGGCGACAAGATCCACCAAGGGGGTGCCCCACTCTCGGAAGATCTTGCATACAATACCCATGTTGAGCATTATCCTGCTCAACCTGTCGGCCAGACTGTTGTTTACGCCTGCCAGATAAGTGGCTTGGAGAAACATGCTGTGACGACGAGCCCAAAGCCACATCTGGACGGCTTCCCGACACAGGGGGCGAGATCCGGTGCCCCCCTGCTTACTGATGTAGTACATAGCAACCTGATTGTCTGTCTGAATTTGGATGATTTGATTGGACAGCCGATCTCTGAAAGCCTTTAGAGCGTTCCAGATCGCTCGCAACTCGAGGAGATTGATCTGAAGACCTTTTTCCTGGAGGGACCAAACTCCCTGAGTGTGAAGTCCATCGACATGAGCTCCCCACCCCAAGAGGGCTGCGTCCGTGGTCAGCACTTTTTGTGGCTGAGGAATTTGAAAGGGACGTCCCAAGGTCAAATTGGATCGAATTGTCCACCACTGAAGGGAATTGTGAAAATCAGTGGACAGCTGGTTTGCATCCTCTAAATCCCCTGCAGCTTGATACCATTGGGAAGCTAGGGTCCATTGAGCTGATCTCATGTGAAGACAGAACATGGGTGTCACATGGACTGTGGAGGCCATATGGCCCAGAAGTCTCAACATCTGCCGAGCTGTGATCTGCTGAGACGCTCTGGCCATAGAAACTAGAGGCAGAAGATTGTCTGCTCTTGCCCCGGGGAGATAGGCACGAGCCGTCTGTGAGCCCAGCAGAGCTCCTATAAATTCGAGTTTCTGAACAGAGAAAAGATGGGACTTGGGATAATTGATTACAAACCCGAGTAGCTCCAGGAGTTGAATAGTCATCTGCATGGACTGTAGAGGTGTTCTTTACCAGCCAATCATTGAGATAAGGAAACACATGCACTCCCAGTCTGTGTAGCGACGCTGCAACTACTGCCAGGCATTTTGTAAAGACCCTGGGCGCAGACGCCAGACCAAAGGGCAGTACACAGTACTGGAAGTGCTGTGTCCCCAGACGGAATCAAAGATACTTCCTGTGAGCTGGAAGTATTGAGATGTGTGTATAAGCATCCTTTAAATCCAGAGAGCATAGCCAATCATCTTCCTGAATCATGGGAAGAAGGGTGCCCAGGGAAACCATCCTGAACTTTTCTCGGACTAGGAATTTGTTCAGGACCCTTAGGTCTAGGATGGGACGCATCCCCCCTGTTTTCTTTTGCACAAGAAGTGCCTGGAATAGAATCACAGCCCTTCTTGACCTGGTGGGACGGGCTCAACCACATTGGCGCTGAGAAGGGCGGAGAGTTCCTCTGCAGGTAACTGCCTGTGCTGGAAGCTGAAGGACTGAGCTCCCGGTGGGCAATTTGGAGGTCTGTAGATCAAATTGAGGGAGTATCCTAACCCACCAATCAGAGGTTATGAGAGGCCACCTCTGGTGAAAAAATTAACCTCCCTCCAACTGGTAAGTCGTCCGGCACAGACACCTTTATAGCGGCTATGTTCAGCTGGAGCCAGTCAAAAGCCCGTCCCTTGCTTTTGCTGGGGAGCCAGAGGGGCCTGCCTTGGCGCACGCTGTTGACAAGAACGAGCGCGTTGGGGAAGAGCCTGAGAAGGCTGTCGAGGAGGAGGATTGTACCTACGCTTGTTATAAGGATAGGGAGCATTCTTCCTTCCCCAGAAAAATCATCTACCTGATGAGGTAGTAGCAGAAGGTGCCTGGCAGGAGAGGTTGTCCATAGCGGTTTCCCGCTGCGTGATCTGATCAACCACTTGCTCGACTTTCTTACCAAAAATATTATCCCCAGCAAGGGACATCCGCAATCCGCTGCTGGACTCGATTGTCCAGGTCAGAGGCGCACAGCCATCAGAGTCTGTGCATCACTATACCTTGGGCAGCGATTCTGGATGCGAACGTCAAAAGTATCGTAAGCACGCCCCGAACAGGAATACAACACGCCTTCTGCTGTCTGACCACCTCCTGAAAAGGCCTGGCCTGCTCCGGAGGGAGCTTATCAACCAGGTCCACCAGTTGCTTCACCATGTTCCTCAAGTGGATGCTCGTGTAGAGCTGGTAAGATTGAATTTTGGCCGCGAGCATAGAGGCCTGATATGCCTTCCTCCCAAAAGAGTCCAGGGTTCTAGATTCGCTTCCCAGGGGTGCCGAGGCAAAGTATCTAGAACTCCTGGCTCTCTTGAGAGCGGAATCCACAACCATAGAGTCCTGAGGTAACTGCGACTTCATCAGCTCAGGTTCTCCGTGAATCTGATATTTGGACTCAGCTTTCTCGGGAATGGTGGGATTACTTAGTGGTTTCATCCAGTTCCGCATAAGGGTCTCATTGAGCACATTATGCAAAGGAACCGTGGATGACTCCTTAGGTGGCTTTTTAAGACTAAGACACAACTTACATGCGTCTGGGCAATGGTCGGGCCCAAGGCACTGAAGACACCACGCGTGGGGATCGGTACCTGAGTTCGACCAGTTGCACTGAGTACAATTCTTGAAGCCGCTGGGAGTCCTCGATGACATGGATGGAAAAATAGCGGCGGCGAAGTCAAAACTCTCGATTGTGCCAAAATAAAAGGGCACAAAAATGAGAAGCCGCAACGGAAACGAAAAGAAACAAACAGGCTAAACTAAGAAATAAAGGTTTGATTTTTTTTTTAACTTTTGAAGGAAACAGTAAAAGAAATACAAGAGGACAAAAAAGGGAGAGAATAACTCTCAAAACGAGGCTCTTTTTCACTGGGCCTGAGGAGAGATACAGACAACAGCAGCCACTCTCCACCGCAGAAAAAACTGGGCGGGAAGATGTGCGCTGGAAAGCTCTGGCAAAACTTTTGTCTATTTTTGCTGTGAAAAATTCCATTCCTGGGCCGCCATGGACGTCAACCCATCAGTGAGAACAAGCAGCCTGCTTGTCCTTGGAGAAAGGTAAATTGCCTTCAACTGCCAATGTGAAATGAACATCTTCATGAACTGCTGCTGTTCTCACCAAAACATATGTTTTCATTCTCTCACCTGTTCACTACCACACATTAATTTACTTGTGTTAGGAGTTGAACTATGCAGTGGCGCAGAACCCAGATCAATATCACACAGAGTACCTATTAATAAAGAAAACAATTAATGGGCATATCCTTCCCTTCAATTAAAAAAAAATCCATAACATAAAATATTAAAATATATAATACAAAGTGTTTACTGAATTATCTATTTTTGTATCTTTTCCCCAGTACTGTTTAATACCTTGACCTAGGCCTAGGTTGTCTTAAGCAGAACTTAAGCATTACCATACTGGGACAGTCTGAAGGTCCATCAAGCTCAGTATCCTGTTTCCACCAGTGGCCAATCCAGGTCACAAGTACATGGCAAGATCCCACACCAGTAAAACAGATTTTATGCTGCTTATCCAAGAAATAAGCAGTGAATTTTCCTAAGTCCATCTTAACAGCTTATGGACTTTTCTTTTAGGAAATTATCCAAACCTTTTTTAAACCCTGGTAAGTTTAATTACATCTTGTGAAGAAATATTTTTTACAGTTTGTTTTAAATTTACTATTTAGTAGCCTTATTGCATGTCTTCCAGTTCTAATACAGTGTTTCCCAAGTCCAGTTCTGGAGTACCCCTTGCCAGTTAGGTTTTCAGGATATCCACAATGAATATGCATGAAAGAGATAACGGAGGCAGTTTATGCAGACCAAGTTCCTAGTGGATATCCTGAAAACCAGGACTGGACATCGGAAACACTGTACTAGTATATTCAGAAAAACAAGCAATTCATGTCTATCCATTCCCCTCCACACAGTATTTTATAGACCTCTATCATATATCTCCCCTAAATTGCACACAGTATTTGAGGTGAGGTCACACCATGGAGTGATACAAAAGCATTCTCATTTTTGTTTTCCATTCCTTTCCTAATAATTCCTAAAATTCTATTTCCTTTTAGTCGCCGCTGCTGAGCAGAGGGTTTCAACGTATCAGAAATCACACCTAGAGCCTTTTCCTGGGCAATGACTCCTAATGTGGAGCCTTGTATCACATAGCTATAGTTTGGGTTCCTCTTTCCCATATGCATCACTTTGCACTTGCTTACATTAATCATCTGCCATTTGGATGCCCAGTCTCCCAGTCTCATAAGGTCCTCTTGAGATCTAAGAACTTTGAATAACTTTGTGTCATAAGCAAATTCAATTACCTAGTTACTGAAAAACAATAGTCTTTATTGATGAATTAAAAGCTCCTAGAAGTTCAACATAAAATGCCCAACATGGCCATGTTTCATCAGAATGACATCAGCTCGTCACTTACTGCCCCTGACGTAGCTTGTCATTCTAGCGAAACATGGCTTTGTCAGGCATTTTATGTTGAACCTCTGGGAGCTTTTAATTCATCATTAAAGACTGGATTGTTTTACAAGGTCTGCTTTTTGTTTTATCTTCCACATTGGATTCGGCAGACCATTTGCCTTGTTGTTTTCCGACTCCTGAACTGCTAGGCATCATGTCCTTCTCTCCTTGGACAGAAGTTTTAAGCTATCAAGATGGAGACATTGTTGACTTGGTCCCAGAACAGCCCTTCTTCAAAGATGAGGTACTAGAGGACTACATTAGCCACTAGGAGGAAGCAGTGAAATTAAGTAAGAACTCCATTAGGATGTACCTCCACTCCTCCATGCTTTTGGATTGTCGTCACTATAAAAGGATACCTAGAGGACTGCAAGCACCAAAAAATTTTGATAATGATGAGATCTTTTTGAAAAAGTGAGAATCTATTTTGAATAAGTGTTCATTAGATCTGATTATGTTACTGATTAAACTGCCAGACAGAAATGCAATGATGTGAAGGAAGAATTAGATAGCATTCCTTAAGACAAGCAATACCTGTTTTGAATTGCTATATGAAGATTACAAAGAGTGTGAATGTGTTCACTAAAGAAATGAAAGCTATGGAATTTGATAAGTTTAAAACAGATAAGCAGGATTACAAGGTTGACACAGTATATCCATAGCAGAAGAAAGGAAGAAGTGTATGTAGACTAGTACCACGTAACAACACTAAACAGATTGCCAGGCATGCTCGTCCTAGACCTGGGTTAATATGAGAGAAAAAAATGAATGCACAGTGCATCAGATGAGATGTCTGATCCCTATGCTTCACTTTACACAACTCCCCTAAGGACTAATACTCAGAAGCAGGTTTTTCAGATGAGCCAACTTTGGAAACAGAACAAAATACAAGAGTACAGTTAGGAGACGCAGAGGGACCAACACTACTTTCAGCAGAGAGGACAAGGGAGAGGAACATCAGCAAGGACCTACTACAACAGGCCAGACATTCACAAAAGATCAATAACAGACAGATATTAAACCCACTGTACAACATATCAGATAGAATATTAAATAATGTCAAGACAGATGTACTAACACCTGCCTACAATGCATTTAATTTAAGATTGGACTTGTATAAAGTCACTAGAAGATTGAAAAGTGTGGACTTTTTTGCCGCAAACACTGAAAGTGGTATAGACAGATTGATTGTCAGGAATTCCAGCAAATTGAACTCACCAGGGACTACTAATCCACTAATATAAACCTATGAGAAGTTGGTTTTGAAGGACAAGAAAATTAAAAAAAAAAAAAAATTACCACCACCAAATCACAGAATGGCTTGTATGAGACCATTCCAATGTTATTAAGCCAGCTGATAAAAGTGGAGCTGTGGTGGTCATAAATACAACAGACTACAAACAAGAGATTTTCAAACAACTTGAAGATAATGCTTTTTATTACAAACTCAGAGGTGACCCACTAAAGAGATCAAGACTGAGATCAGCTCTCATACCAAAATAGCTGAAGAAAGCGGATTTCTGACAACTCAAGAGCTTGAATGTCTACAAGTAAAAAATCCTGTCACACCATTATTTACATACTTCCAAAAATACATAAACCTTTAATGAATCCTCCAGGTAGACCAACTGTAGCAGCGATTTTGGATCAATTTTGAAACCCTTGTCCATGTTTGACAGATTTCTGAGCTGCCATGTGGTCCTCTCCACACACATTTGCAATAGCATTGACCAATCCACCTCTGAGGGCATGGCATTCGGTCAGTCTGTACTAAGGAACCTCTTTGCCTGATAATGGTCCAATGCACATTCCATCCACCCAAGACATCACCTTAAGTAACTGACTCACCAGAAAGTGTGCCTGCATCTCCCCTGCTTGTTTCTTGAGAAAGCAAAATTGCTTACCTGTAACAGAGGATCTTCACAGACAGAAAGGGAATGCAACCACACTATCCCGCCTGCCAACTCCCATTCTCTCTCATCTTGCCGGAAGTTTGAAAAAAACTGAGCAGGCAAGGGGAGCTACACTGTGTGAGGGAAGTCCCATGCATAACCAGTAAGCTAAAAGGCTTACTTTGCTAGAGGAGAGCACCAGCACACTGGATCCATCAAGAAACATCACCAGAAAATATGGCTGCATTCTCCTACTGTCAACAGAGAACACCCTATCACAGGTAAGCAACTTCACTTTCCAGTAAAGAATAGAGTAGAAGGAAATCACCACACCAAAAGAAAAAAATTAGGATGGGGAACAAGGAAGGAGAAAAGAGAAGGGAGGAAGCAAGAGGGAGCCAGCAGAGCGACCCATTAGCTGCTAAATCGAAAAAAGTTTAATGTTCACCATCCACAAACAAAAGAAACTCTATAATGTGCTGCTGGCATTCAAAGTTTTAAAAGCAACACATCGCCAGCCATATTACTGAATACAGGATACACAGGCCATTTCAAAGTGTCATAGATTACCTGAGTCTTTAAAATAGTCATCTATAAAATCCAGAGTTTTTTGACCTGGCTTTAGCTTTAGTTCCACCTGTGGTAATCTAACAAGGGTTAGAAAAGAGAGTGAAGTCATCTTGACATTCATGAGATTTAAACTTGAAGCAACATCTAGTACAATAGAAGTGGGTTAATATGCAGATTGGTCAGAATCGTTTTTAATTTAGGCTTTAAGAGTCGCATGCATATAAAACACTTTTCTAATTTTTTTTTTAATAATAAAAAGAGAAATTCCTAAGGTATCAACAACTATTGTTTTGGGAAAGAATAAACTCTCTTCATCAAGCACACTTTCTATTTTGTCTATTTTGTGTCTTATTATAGGGTTCTGGCACATCCCAACATACCCATTAAAAATATTCCCAACACATCTAACACATAGGAAGAAGCCAAAAAATGGTTTTCCAAATAGGAGTGGGGGAAGAGAATTTTTCACAATTATTTTTGTATTAACGTTGCCAAACATGGACAGGGAAGAAATCATTGAGTGTCACAACCAAATTTTACTCATCACTCAAATCTGATCAAAACTAAAGGCACAATAAAGTGGCACATCTTATCCATTGGAAACTCTGTAAACACTACAACATTGTTGTACGAGTAGAACATTGGAATCACAACCCTACGAATTATGAAGAAGAAAAAGGTAATTAGTCAGGACATTCCAATTCCCACTAATAAAAAGCTTAGTGCAAGAAAACCAAACACTGTAAAGGACTGAGAGGCAGATGCAGAAAGACATGCGGTAGAGACACATGCAGCCTCTACCACAAATTAGCTCCAAAATATACTGCAACAGTGTGGTAGGCAATGAGTATACAAATTACTGTTGCATTAAAAACACATAGAGGCATATTTTCAAAGCACTTAGCCTTCCAAAGTTCCATAGAAACCTGCTCAACTTTGGAAGGTTAAGTGCTTTGAAAATATGCCTCATAGTAATCCACAGTTCATTGCCAAAGTGTCCCCCTTCCAGTAAAGTTACTTGGTCTGCATCGACCCCTGATCCAGCCTCCCTCCACCCCCCACCATGGTAGCTTTTTGTATTAACCCCTTCCCTGGTAGACTCTCCTGACTCAATACCCTGCCTCACCAGTTAAAAAAAAATTCCCTGGCGTCTAAGTAACACCCCTCCTTTGATTTAAAAAAATGTCCCTGGTGCCCCTTTTCTAGCAGGCTGACCCAATTCAGTGCATCCCGGGATGCACCCCATGAGGTCAGGCATAACCGTTTTCAGATGATAGCTTAGAGGCATGAGCAAGTGGACATTTACTCCTGCCTCTTGAAAGTACACACTTGGGGGTGGAGGAGTTTGATCTGCTACCAGAGATAATTTTTTTTTAAGTTGGGGGTGGGCCTGTTAGACTACCAGGGATGCTGAGGGCCAATGCAGAAAGTGGAGGGCAGGGGCTCTTCTTACCTTTCTACGTCACCTTAGAACTGCATTGTGCTCACCCATACACAGCACACAACTCAGAAACTTAACTGCACTGCTGCAAATTAACATACATTTTAATATGTTGTACACTGATGTCTACCACACCACATATCATGGCTTACGAATAAGATTCATTGCCGAATGATAAGCACAAAACTAATCCACTAGAGACACTGCCCTCCAAGGAGCTACATTAAAAAAGTATGGAATTAAAAATAACTGCATTAAAACCTAACACTGATTTTGAAAGCAGTCTTATTACATCAGTACCAAGGAACAAGTACACCAGAACTTTCAGTTGTTGTAGGAAAATTATTTACCTTTCATCAAGAAAACAGTAGCGTGGGCGATAATCAGTTTTGAACTGACCCTGCAAAAGAGGATAGGGAAGAGGAGAAATCACAAGGAATATTAGTCACACTTTTTATTTTGATTAGTATCATAATCTGTGAGCGATAACTTTAGAAAGATGAGAACAAAGCAAGCCCCAACTAGGGCAGATGCAGAACGCTTCCTACATGGTTACCACAGGATAGAAGTGCAGAAACCCTTAAAGCAATTGCATTTCAAGGAATGCAAATATGCTGCATTTCATATCCTGCAGCATGCAAAATAAAAATTAAGAGAAAAAAAAAAAGAAAAATTACCTTGCCCATGCAACTACTGCAAGAAAATAATGCCAGGATCTGGGGCAGCATAGAAAGGTTGTTTGAGAGAAGTGGGTGTTTACTGGCATCCTCTCTCTCCCCCCAATCCAGCCACCCTGTCCCAGATACCTGGTTCTAGCCCTCCCCACCAACCAACCTCCCCAAAGTTCAAAAAAATTCCCCTGGTAGTCTAGTGGACCAACCTCTCCCTCCCCTGACCAAATTCTTTACGTTAAATAAAAAAATAAAATTAAATCTCTAGTGTCTACTGACAACCTCCTCCCCCCCCCCCCAATCACACAGTAACTTAAGAGGAGAAGCAGGAGCGATGCCCACTTGCACCTGCCTCTAGCGCCACCATCTTGGAAAATGGCAGCGCCCTGCATGGTGCATCGCTCCTGCCTCTCCTCTAAGATGGTGTGGGGTGCAACTAGACACCAGGTATTTATTTTTAAGGAAAGGGATTTGGGTTCAGGTGTGTTGTCTATTAGACTACCAGGGAAATATTTTAATTATGGCCGGGGGAGAAGGCAACTAGATTACCAGGGAAATCTTTAAATTGTGGGTGGGGGGCAGCCACTAGACTAGCAGGGATTGCTCAGGGGATGCTGACAGGGACTGATGCAGACTGCCACAACAATTTTTTTATGTCAACTCTGTGTCAGTGCATCAGCCAATCACAATAACAGAATTCAAAAATAAATGGAATAAACACAAAGGATTCCTATAGTTTCCGAGTTTATTTTTACTTTATGTACCACCTTAGGGAGGTCAGTCAAGGCAGTTTACAAACACAATCAATAATGGAGAGCAAAAAAGTACTACAATATGGATAGAAAGCCAAGAGGAGGAACAGGAAAGGCTACTGTCCAGAGAAGGAACAGGAAGACACTATCATTGCCCCTACCCCCAAAATGAATAAAGCAAAAAAAAAAAAAAACCAGCAGTGATCAGATGGTAAATCCAGTAACTGGGAATTAAGGCCACTGCCAGGCAGACTTTAAAGGCTGTGCCCAGATTATGCCTAGACATCTGGATGGGCTGGAGTGGGGTTTGATGGTAACTCCAGTAGTTGGGGAATTATGTCCAACTAGGAAACCTCTACAGTCTGTGCTCTGAAAACAGCAAGGCCAAATAAGATCAACAATATAGGTTATATTGCAACACATGCTATTAGTTTATCTTACTGGATAGACTAGATGGCCTGTACAGGTCTTTACCATTATCTAATACGTTAGTTAGGATGACATTTAGCAATGAGCACCGGACTATTGACACGGTTTTTGACACAGCAGTAACTTGCATGCTCATTGATAGGGCATCCCACAGCAATTTTATTGTTGTTGCTTTCTTCATTGCCTGCCCGCTCCCCCAGGCAGAGTAAGACACCAATGGAGGAGGAGGAGAGAGATGGGGTAAATAAATAGAACCCGCACCAGTGCCCGCCCACCAAAGTGCACCACCAAACAACATCCTGCATTCCTGCTAAAGACTCTCACCTTCCCAATCTTCAGTGGCATCTTGCGTCTATCACCACTCTGCTGCTGCAACCTAGATGCAAAGATACCAAGTCACACGGATTAGGCTGTACTCACGCCAAGCACCCCTCCTCACACTCATTCGGGGATCGGCCTCCCCTCAACACGATCTGTCATCTCTCCCTCTCCCTTCCACTCTCTTCGAAGTCCGCGATACAGCACTTCTCCCTCAAACACCGTCCCTCCCCGGTTAAATTCACACCTCAGTTCGCCCACTAACAATCCCACAGCTTTCCTTCTCCGACGCCACGTCCCCTATAATAAACACTACTACAAACAAGGAGGTTGGATAAAAACCTCCTTGAACATACACAACATACAACTTCTCCCCATCTAAATCCTCCCGCCTTCCTCCCAAAACAGGAAGTTACGTCAAAAGAGAGCCCGGCATATTCGAAAGTGGAGTCGGTTGACGCAAGGTTAGATTAAAAAAACAGGAACCGAAATGGCGTCAGAACGTCGAAGTCAATTAGGTTTATCTCCGTTTCCCCATCACCGCACAGCCGTCATCGACTTACACTCAAAACAATGCACGCAAACCTATAATCTGCTGCATCCACGCTGTCGATCTTTATTGTTGGTAACATTTGTATTTAATCTCACTTATATTTTCAAACACACCGGCTTGTGCAGTATACGGATGTACATAGAGGAAGTATAATAACGGAATCATTTGTCATAGGTAGAGTAGTAATTTGTTATAAATCGTAATCAGTGTGTCATTTGGAGGAGCTGGTTATAGGAATACCCTAGCATGTGTTATATTCGAGCAGAATGGTTTTTTTTTTCTCCTGGTAAGGGGCCACTAAAGCAGACACCATGTTATGAGAGTCAGATGCTCAACATTCAGTTTCTATCTATCTATTTATTTATTTATAACATATCCCACATGAAACATGAATTAGGTTGAAATATGGGAGCATTTAAAATCTTTTTATTTTTCCTGTGCCTAGATCAAAAGAAAAAGATGGCATGTGGGAATTTGCTCCTTTTATTTTGTGGATTGCATAGGGTTACCATATATGCCCTAAGAAAAAAAGAGGACATAAAATATCACCCCACTCCGCCCCCCCCCCCCTGTCACACCCCTGCCCCGCCCCCTGTCACATCCCCACCCCACCCCTGTCACTTTGCCCCCCCCCCCCCCACAAGAAAGACAGATTCCCCCTCCCCCCAAGTATATCCCCTCCCCAATTTTCCAGCCTCCCTCCATCCACATAATTTCATTCACTACCCCTCCCCTTCCCTCCTATACCTTATTGTAACCCCACTTCCAAGAGTGAAGGATTTACCTTAAGTACATAAGTAATGCCACACTGGGAAAAGACCAAGGGTCCATCGAGCCCAGCATCCTGTCCACGACAGCGGCCAATCCAGGCCTGGCAAGCTTCCCAAACATACAAACATTCTATACATGTTATTCCCGGAATTGTGGATTTTACCCAAGTCCATTTAGTAGCAGTTTATGGACTTGTCCTTTAGGAAACCATCTAACCCCTTTTTAAACTCTGCTAAGCTAACCACCTTCACCATGTTCTCCGGCAACGAATTCCAGAGTTTAATTACGCGTTGGGTGAAGAAAATGTTTCTCCGATTTGTTTTAAATTTACTACATTGTAGTTTCATCGCATGCCCCCTAGTCCTAGTACTTTTGGAAAGCATGAACAGACGCTTCACATCCACCTGTTCCACTCCACTCATTATTTTATATACCTCTATCATGTCTCCCCTCATCCGTCTCTTGTCCTAGCTGAACAGCCCTAGCCTCCTTAGTCTTTCTTCATGCCCCCTAGTCCTAGTACTTTTGGAAAGCGTGAACAGACGCTTCACATCCACCTGTTCCACTCCACTCATTATTTTATATACCTCTATCATGTCTCCCCTCATCCGTCTCTTCTCCAAGCTGAACAGCCCTAGCCTCCTTAGTCTTTCTTCATAGGGAAGTTGTCCCATCCCCGCTATCATTTTAGTCGCCCTTCGCTGCACCTTTTCCAATTCCACTATATCTTTCTTGAGATGCGGTGACCAGAATTCAACACAATACTCAAGGTGCGGTCGCACCATGGAGCGATATAATGGCATTATAACATCCTCACACCTGTTTTCCATACCTTTCCTAATAATACCCAACATTCTATTCGCTTTCTGAGCCGCAGCAGCACACTGAGCAGAAGGTTTCAGTGTATTATCGATGATGACACCCAGATCCCTTTCTTGGTCCGTAACTCCTAACGTGGAACCTTGCACGACGTAGCTATAATTCGGGTTCTTTTTTCCCACATGCATCACCTTGCACTTGCTCACATTAAACGTCATCTGCCATTTAGCCGCCCAGTCTCCCGGTCTCATAAGGTCCTTCTGTAATTTTTCACAATCCTGTCGCGAGTTAACGACTTTGAATAATTTTGTGTCATCAGCAAATTTAATTACCTTGCTAGTTACTCCCATCTATACCCTGTTTAATACCTCAGGCAATTTTCACCAAAACAGAGGTAAAGGTACGAACATTAAAAGTAACCACTCCTACCTATTTCTATAAATAGGAGAGGACATTTCTAAATAAATGTAACTCATAGGCAAGTATTGTATAATTAAATTAAATCATATTTAATTCTCTCTTTACGTATTTAGCTTTGTTTATTCATTAATAGTATTGTTTATTTATATTACAGGTTACAATAAATTCTTCACAAGAGATCTTACATTTATTTACACAAAAATTCTATCAGATAAGTATATCAGATATAACATTCATTTTTTTAGTAACAAGAATTTACAACATTTATTAATTCAATGATGAGTTTATTCCTGGAATTTGATTTTTTGGGCCCTGTTTACTAAGCCGATCTAGAGGCGCGTTAGTGCTTTTAGCACGAGCTGTGTAGGTGCCCACAATATTCTTATGGGTGCCTACACAATTAGTGCAAGCTAATTTTGTGCATGCGCTAAAAATGCTAGTGCACCTTAGTAAACAGAGCTCTTTGTGTTAAATTTTAATTTTTCAGATTTATCAACTCTACAAAACTGGTAAGTATCAATTTTTTTTCTTCCCTATCTCTTCTTAATTACAGTCTTTTTGGAAAAGTATTTAAAACTTAGCTGGGCTTCACCCTTTCTTATAAATCTTCTTTTCTTGGTCTTTCTTTAAGTTGGGTACCTTATTTTCTTATAGATGATGTGCAGAGACCAGGTTGAAGAATACCTACTACACTGACTATAAAAACTGAAAGGAGTAAAACCTATTCCCTGACTAATTATTTAATGATTCAGAATTAGGTGTATAAATGCTCCAAATTAATTTATTTAAAATTATTATCTAACAATTTTTCTACCTGGCTACCCTAAAAGAAATTATAATATAAGAACCCTGAGCTAACCCAACCCCCCACCAAATCTCACAAGGGAATTAAAATCACATTCATCATTTTCACAGCTTTTGCTCTTGTATTATAAATTAATTACAATACAGCTGTTAAATTTTCAGGAAACTTTTAAAAACTTAAATGAATAAGAAACAGCACTCCCTTCAGAATCCTAGTTTCAAAACTAAAGAGTTCGTGTCAGAAGCTTAAGACAACAGAACAGACCTGAGATAACTTTCACAACTATCTTTCTCAAGCACCAAAAATAGCTCACAAAAGCCTTTAAATAAAATTTTAAAAAAACAGTAAGACAAGTTTCCAACACCTTAGAGAAACAGTTTACATTAAAGTACTTTTAAGATCTTAGTTTTATAGAATTTGGCAAGTATGGTACTTTAAATATGCCTTTTTGAACTGGTTTAAAGCCACTCAAAGCAAAAATTAATTTTCACTGACTCACTGACTGTTACAGCCTGAACTCAGACCAGTTTTCCACTTTAAAGCTGATTTTTTTTTAATTTAATATAAAAACACTTTAATTCCCTTGCCAAAATACTTTACATGCTAAGGTTGTTATAGTTTTGTAAACCTCACAGCATTTCTAATTATCACAATCACATAAACCTTTGAGCCATAAAATATCCACAGCCTCATAGCTTTAACTAAGACACTTTCAAAACCCATTCTCACACTTTACCACAGCTGACCAAGAAAAGAAACTATCAATTTTATCACATTTGGTTCAGACAGCTCTCAGCACCCATCTGAACAACACCTCAGTAGCCCACCCAACTAGCAACCGACCAGTATAGAATTTTTATCATCCTCCCATTCTCGAGCTCCAGAACCCCGAGACCCGTGCATGTCAGAATTGTGAGTTCTTGTACCAAGTAGAGCGCTGCTGAGCCCGGTACTCGGACCAGGTTCTGCTTGGCGGCCGGACAACCCCGGGTTTCACCTGCGCTTACTGCCGTACCCCAGAGGTTGAGCCCCTAGGTGCGGGTGGCCTGCAGGACTTACGAGACGGAGCTGGAAGCGGGATGGTGAACGTATCGGCCAGGCAGGCAGCAGGCAAGAGAGTGATCCAGGTACAGGCAAAGTCAATAGACAGGCAGCAGGCAGGGGAGTAATCCAGGAACAGGCAATGTCAACAGGCAGGCAGCAGGCAGGGGAGTAATCCAGGTACAGGCAATGTCAATAGGCAAACAACAGGCAAGAGAGTAATCCAGGCATAGGTAAAGACAATAGGCAGGCAGCAGGTCAAGAGACAAATCCAGGTACGGGCAAAATCAGTAGGCAGGCAGCCGGCAAAAGAGTAATCCAGGTACAGGTAAAGTCAGTAGGCAGGCAGCAGGTCAAGAGAGTAATCCAGGTACAGGCAAAGTCAGCAACGAGGGACAAAGTAGAGAAGAAGCACACTACTGAGCAAGAAACACCTACCAAAGTAGAAGCTGAAGCAAGGAGTCCAGGAGGAGCTCAGCTGATAAAGTGCTGGCGTCTGACATCAGCAGGGACCAGCAGGGAGAAGGAGCACAGCCATAGGACAAGAGAAGGGGAAGGAGGAACCGGAAGACTAATAGGAGAGAAGCAAGGGAAGCCAGGCAGAAAGAGAGCAGACTCAGGTGCGTGGAAGCAAAGCAATCAAGGAGCTTGCAGCCAGAGAAGAATTACACACACATGGCTCAGGTCTGTGCCAGTCAAGTGTGCATGTCAACGGGACCCCGTGCAGCCCGAGGACACCGCTTGCATTGAGGTAGATGTCACAACTTTCCTGTTTTTAGTTTCAGCATGCACCTGTTACATGGCTCTGCCACAAGCCGGCATCTGGCTCGAGGTTAACAGTCCATCACCTACGGTGTACACATGCACACAAACAAAACCAGCCCGGACCTCATCTCCAAAATTGAGACACCATCCCCTCATGTTTGCACTTCTGAGCCTTGTTCATGTCTGCCCCAGCTCTCAAGTGTAAACAGGCGATCCCAGAGCATCAAGCCCGATCTGCAGCGTCTCTGCACATGCACAGCTCACTGACATCTGCCCGTGACGTCAGTGACTAGCACTGTGCACCCAGAGCTTCCCCAAAGCTGTAACCTGCCGCCTCTGCCCCACTCTGGCCCAAACCTAAGCACACTTCAGTGCATACTTCGGTCAAATGACGCCAGCATGGCTGCAACACTTCTTTTCAGCATCATCTGAACATGGAAGCTTGCATTAACCCCCCCCCCCCCCCCCCCCAGTGTTCCTGAAAGAAATAAAAACATGCTCCAATGCTCCACCGCACCGCCGCCGCTCAGCCCAGACACAACACCCAACACCGCCCAGGTAACTTTTTTTTTCTTTTAAATTTTAACACCTCAGAGTTACATTATTATCATGTCCTGGTGGTCTAGTGGCTTCTTTAGGGCAGGAAAGAGCCCCCTCTTTCCTACCTGGCATGGCTGCTGACCTGTCTTGCTCCAGGCCTAGCTTCAAAATGGCTGCCGAGAGTTCAAGCAGTGACCTTGCAAGACTTCTGCAGAAGCGTGAACAGACGCTTCACATCCACCTGTTCCACTCCACTCATTATTTTATATACCTCTATCATGTCTCCCCTCAGCTACGTGGCAAGGTCCCTGAATCCCAGGGAGGTCTAGCCAGCGCATCCCTCCGTATGTGTGTTTGCCTGCCCAGAGAGAAGAGAGAGCCAGCCGTGCGACTCTCTTCTCTTTACGTGTCCCATAAAGAAGAGACCTATCCGGAAAGGGAAGAATCCCCACAAAGTACATAAGTACATAAGTACATAAGTAATGCCATACTGGGAAAAGACCAAGGGTCCATCGAGCCCAGCATCCTGTCCACGACAGCGGCCAATCCAGGCCAAGGGCACCTGGCAAGCTTCCCAAATGTACAAACATTCTATACATGTTATTCCTGGAATTTTGGAGTTTTCCAAGTCCGTTTAGTAGCGGTTTATGGACTTGTCCTTTAGGAAACCGTCCAACCCCTTTTTAAACTCTGCTAAGCTAACCGCCTTCACCACTTTCTCCGGCAACGAATTCCAGAGTTTAATTACACGTTGGGTGAAGAAAAATTTTCTACGATTTGTTTTAAATTTACTACACTGTAGTTTCATCGCATGCCCCCTAGTCCTAGTATTTTTGGAAAGCGTGAACAGACGCTTCACATCCACCTGTTCCACTCCACTCATTATTTTATATACCTCTATCATGTCTCCCCTCAGCCGTCTCTTCTCCAAGCTGTATAGCCCTAGCCTCCTTAGTCTTTCTTCATAGGGAAGTCGTCCCATCCCCGCTATCATTTTAGTCGCCCTTCGCTGCACCTTTTCCAATTCTACTATATCTTTCTTGAGATGCGGCGACCAGAATTGAACACAATACTCAAGGTGCGGTCGCACCATGGAGCGATACAACGGCATTATAACATCCTCACACCTGTTTTCCATACCTTTCCTGATAATACCCAACATTCTATTCGCTTTCTTAGCCGCAGCAGCACACTGAGCAGAAGGTTTCAGTGTGTTATCGACGACGACACCCAGATCCCTTTCTTGGTCCGTAACTCCTAACGTGGAACCTTGCATGACGTAGCTATAATTCGGGTTCTTTTTTCCCACATGCATCACCTTGCACTTGCTCACATTAAACATCATCTGCCATTTAGCCGCCCAGTCTCCCAATCTCGTAAGGTCCTCTTGTAATTTTTCACAATCCTGTCGCGATTTAACGACTTTGAATAACTTTGTGTCATCAGCAAATTTAATTACCTCGCTAGTTACTCCCATCTCTAAATCATTTATAAATATATTAAAAAGCAGCGGTCCTAGCACGGACCCCTGAGGAACCCCACTAACTACCCTTCTCCATTGTGAATACTGCCCATTTAACCCCACTCTCTGTTTCCTATCCTTCAACCAGTTTTTAATCCACAATAGGACATTTCCTCCTATCCCATGACCCTCCAATTTCCTCTGTAGCCTTTCATGAGGTACCTTGTCAAACGCCTTTTGAAAATCCAGATACACAATATCAACCGACTCCCCTTTGTCCACATGTTTGTTCACTATGTTTGTTCACTCCTTCAAAGAATTGAAGTAAATTGGTCAGGCAAGATTTCCCCACACAAAAGCCATGCTGACTTGGTCTCAGTAATCCATGTCCTCGGATGTGCTCTGTAATTTTGTTTTTGATAATAGCCTCTACCATTTTCCCCGGCACCGACGTCAGACTCTCCGGTCTATAATTTCCAGGATCTCCCCTGGAGCCTTTTTTAAAAATGGGCGTTACATTGGCCACCCTCCAATCTTCCGGTACCACGCTCGATTTTAAGGATAAGTTGCATATCACTAGCAGTAGCTCCGCAAGCTCGTTTTTCAGTTCTATCAGTACTCTAGGATGAATACCATCCGGTCCAGGAGATTTGCTACTCTTCAGTTTGCCGAACTGCCCCATTACGTCCTCCAGGTTTACCGTGAAGTCAGTAAGTTTCTCCGACTTGTCCGCTTGAAATACCATTTCCGACACCGGTATCCCACCCAAATCTTCCTCGGTGAAGACCGAAGCAACGAATTCATTCAGTCTCTCCGCTACGTCTTTGTCTTCCTTGATCGCCAATTTTACCCCTCGGTCATCCAGCGGCCCAACCGATTCTTTTGCCGGCTTCCTGCTTTTAATATACCGAAAAAAATTTTTACTATGTTTTTTTGCCTCTAATGCTATCTTTTTTTCATACTCCCTCTTGGCCTTCTTAATCTGCGCCTTACATTTGCTTTGACACTCCTTATGCTGTTTCTTGTTATTTTCAGACGGTTCCTTCTTCCATTTTCTGAAGGCGTTTCTTTTAGCCCTAATAGCTTCCTTCACCTCACTTTTCAACCAGGCCGGGTGTCTTTTGGACTTCCGTCTTTCTTTTCTAATTCGCGGAATATGTATGGCCTGGGCCTCCAGGATGGTATTTTTGAACAGCATCCACGCCTGTTGTACAGTTTTTACTCTCTCAGTTGCCCCCCTAAGTTTTTTTTTTACCGTTCTTCTCATTTTATCATAGTCTCCTTTTTTAAAGTTAAACGCTAACGTATTTGACTTTCTGTGTACAGTTACTTCAAGGTTGATGTCAAAACTGATCATATTATAGTCACTGTTATCAAGCGGCCCCAGTACCATAACGTCCCTCACCAGATCATGCGCTCCACTAAGGACCAAGTCTAGAATTTTTCCTTCTCTCGTCGGCTCCTGCACCAGTTGCTCCATAAAGCTGTCCTTGATTTCATCAAGGAATTGTATCTCTGTAGCATGTCCCGATGTTACATTTACCCAGTCTATATTTGGATAATTGAAGTCACCCATTATTATCACATTGCCCATTTTGTTCGCGTCTCTGATTTCATTTATCATTTCTGTGTTTACCTGCTCATCCTGGCGAGGTGGACGGTAGTACACTCCTATCACCATTTTTTTCCCTTTTATACATGGAATTTCAACCCACAGTGATTCAAAGGTGTGATTTGTGTCCTGCTGAATTTGTAATCTATCTGAGTCAAGGCTCTCTTTAATATACAATGCTACCCCTCCACCAGTCCGGTCTACCCTATCATTACGATATACTTTGTACCCCGGTATGACAGTGTCCCACTGGTTATCCTCCTTCCACCAGGTCTCAGTAATGCCTATTATATCCAATTTTTCATTTAGTGCAATATATTCCAACTCTCCCATCTTATTTCTTAGACTCCTAGCATTTGCATATAGACATTTCAGAGTATGTTTGTTGTTCTTATTTGCATGATGCTTAGTACCTGACACTATTGATTTGACATCTTTTGTCTGATCTTTAGTTGTATTTAAGGGCACCTGGCCTACCACGGTCTGTTGTGCAACCTCACTATCCAGAAACCCTATCTTCCCTGTTTGTGAGGTATCTTTGCAAGATACCTTTTCCCGAACCATGCGCTTTTGAGCGACTGTCGGCCTTCCCCCCATTTCTAGTTTAAAAGCTGCTCTATCTCCTTTTTAAATGCCGACGCCAGCAGCCTGGTCCCACCCTGGTTAAGGTGGAGCCCATCCTTTCGGAATAGGCTCCCCCTTCCCCAGAATGTTGCCCAGTTCCTAACAAATCTAGAGAGAGAGACAGAGAGACACCCCCCCTGCACTGAGTGCCCAGGCTCCAAAGGAACTTTTTTAGAGTGTCTGCCAGCGGGAGTGTCTGCCCAGGGCCGTGCCGATGCGGTAAGCGGGGTAAGCGCCGCAGGGGGGCGCTATCCTCTGTGGGGCGCCGCCGCTGCGTGCTTACCCTGCCCTCCTGCTCCCATGTAGGAACTGCCCGCCCTCTTCTCCCCCCCAAGATCCCGTTCCTTTTTTTTTTCTTTTAAATTTACCTTCCTCCGGCAGCGCAGCATCAGTGAAGGAGGCGGCGCTCCCAGTCCCGACGTCTCTAGCCTTCCCTTGTTCGCTGCTCACTGCCCCGCCTTCTTCTGATGTGACGTCAGAAGAAGGCGGGGCAGTGAGCAGCGAACAAGGGTAGGCTAGAGACGTCGGGACTGGGAGCGCCGCCTCCTTCAATGACGCTGCCGGAGGAAGGTAAATTTAAAAGAAAAAAAAAGGAACGGGATCTTGGGGGGGAGAAGAGGGCGGGCAGTTCCTACATGGGAGCGGGAGGGCAGGGGAGAGAGGGGAATCGCTGCCTTGGAGCCAGGCAGGTGCGGGGGGCCGCCAACTGGTAGTCTGCAGGAGGGCGCCAGAGACCCTTGGCACGGCCCTGTGTCTGCCTCAGGAGGATCCAGACAGAAGCCTGCTGGTTTGAGTGCCTGCACCGAAGAGAGCCTGCCCTGGGGAAAGAGCTGCCCAGCCTAAGCCTCGAGCCCTGTGAGTGCCTGCAATTAAGAGCCTGCTGCCTTTAGGAGATTTAGCTTAGCAGTCCATCAGTGTGAGTAGAGGGTGGGTGTATAACAAAGTACAAGAAAAAGGGGTCATGCTTTGGGAGGGCTAGATAGGAATTTCCCTTGCTTATCTTTTTATTTGACTCTAGTTAGCCCACAAGGTTCTTTGCCAAAGAAAATACTGATTGAGGTTAGTACACACACCGAGCACAGGGAGTCAGGATTTTCATTTTTTTAGTTTTTTGAGTCAGAGCAGTAGGTATCCTGGAGTTCCTGAGCCGGTGAGCTGACCTCGCCAACCGAGGAGACGTGGATGTGGAGAAGACCAAGGTACCCAATGCAAGACAGCGGCGATGCTAGCGAAGATTTGGTATACTGGTAACATTGTTGTGTGCACACAAACTGAAAAAAATATATATCAGATCTGAGTGCACTAATTGGAGCTGCGTACATATTTGGGATGTTTTGTGTTATTGCAGAAGTGGTAACTGTGATTGTAGTTTTGAACATGTTATTGTCTTTATTTCCTTTGTAACTTATCACAAAGTATTTAACACCTTGCACTAGTTTATTTAATACCATCAAAGTTTAAACAATTGGTACCAACATTAAGGAACATAACCAACAAGTGTTTCTATTTATTTTATCATTTAATAAACCATTTAATATTTTTTTTCTTGTCAAATCCCTTGGCTGCATGGAGTTTATTTGGGAACCCTATTTGAAACTGTGACATTCCTATATATTTATTTATTACTTTAATTATTGTAATTTACCTGCTCCACGACTAGGGGGTTTACAAGTGGCATCACAGACATAGGATTTCCTTACCTAGTCCACCATTTTTAGTAAGGATCCTACTTGTGTTAGAATTCTGTTTTAGTATTTGGTGAGAGTTGTGTTCTGTATAAGATCCTTGTCTGGCATATCCTGACAAGAATCTTACTGAAAGTGTTCTGTGCAAGCTTTGCTTTAGCAGGTCTAGTTAGTTCCCTGCTGTGTGGCGGTCTGTGAGGCCTCTGGTTCTATGCAGCACACCCAAGAAGGAGCAGAGATGAGCGCCAACTGGAAAAAGGAGATTGAAGCCCTGAAGGAGCTGTACCTGGAACAAACGGCAGCCTTGAAGCAAGAAAAAGAGGCTCAGCAGGAATCCTGTTGCTTGGCTAGGACGATTATAGAAAAGTTTAGCCAGCTGCCACCAGTGCCTCCCCCAGCTCAAGTCCCCGCTCTCTACATACCAAGAGACAAACGGATACCTGATTTCAGTGGCCATCAGCAGAAGGCTGGTGACCTCTCAGTGGAAGAATGGACCGAGAAGACCAGATCTGCCCTGAAGGTCTTGAGAGTTCCCCCTGAAGATCAGTGGGATGTAGTTCTTGATCATCTAAAGGGATCCGCCTATGACATGATGAAGCTGTACCGTCCCCAAGACAGAGGAGACATAGCAGCCCTATTCAAGAGACTTGGTGAAGAGTTTGGAGACAAGATCCCTCTCACTGTAAGGCTGTCAAAGTACTATGCACGAAGACAGTTGCCTGGAGATACTATATGCACGTTTGGGTGTTGTCTGCGTGAGCAAGCTGCCAAAATCCTGAACAGGAGAGGCACTGCCATAGAGGACGTAGAGAGGTCACTCAAAGAGCTTCTCATTGTAGGGTTGAATGATGCGGCCCTAAGGAGAGAAGTCAAGAGGCGGGAAGTCCAGTTTAAAGAGTTATCCTACGAAGACCTACTCTCATTGTTAATTAAGTGGTCAGAGGAAGAAGAGAGCATTCCAGTAGAAGGAGAGCGTAACCCTAGGCTCCTGTCAAGGAAGAGTGAGGCCAGCGTGAAAGCTGCAGTCGGAGAACCAGATGTGTTGACTGAAGCCGTACAGCAGCTGTGTGCTGTTGCTGAGAGATTGGGTAAAGGCCTGGAGAAGAGACAACAGAAACTTATGCAAGACATGGGCCAATGGACAGAAAGTCAAAACAGGCCCTATCAGGGTGGCAGAGCTCCGCCAAAAAGGAACCCACCCAGGCGGAGAGAGAGGGGACAACTCATCTGTTATCGTTGTCAAGAACCTGGTCACATAAGTAGATATTGTCGAAGCGAAAGAGTCCCAGAAAGTAGCGGAAGGGGAGCTTGAGAATGCGAACAGGGAGCTCGCAATGAGAGACCCCCAGAGGCCCCCAGGACTAGTGGCAGAAGAGAAGCGCCACAGGAAGTACAAAGGAGAGATTCCTCCCTACCTTCTATGTCACGCGAGCAGGGGCAGGTTACCAACATTGGCAGTAAAATGTGCATCCCCAAGGCCCAGAAGAGAGAAAGCGCCATTGGACCGAGACCCATTTTTGAAGTGCTTATGGGTGCAATGCCAGTAAACTGTTTAATAGACACCGGCTCTGAAGTGTCTACGATTACGGCTAGCCACTTCTATACCAAGCTAACGAAAAAACCAAAATTGCTAGATGCCAAATGGATCAAATTGACAGCGGCAAATGGATTGGAGATCCCAGTAATCAGCTGTTTAGTGACTGACGTGACCTGCTTTGGCCAGACTGTCCCTGATAGGTGCATATTTGTCACCCGAGATGAGGCCTGGAATGACGAAGTTCCTGGCTTGATTGGCACAAACGTATTGAAAGACATTAGAGACTTTTTGCCTGGTGCTTCCCTTTTTTTAAACAGTACCACTGCAAGATTGTCGCCCAGATTCGGCAAGGCTACCAGCAACTGGATCAAGAGGGACCGATTGGTTTTGTTAAGCTGCTGGGGAGCAAAAGAGTGATTATCCCTCCATTGACAGAAAGAATCGCCCAGGGTATCTGTCACCGGATCCGGTCCCTACCTGCATGTCCAGTCCTCATTGAACCCACGCCAACTATCACTTCTCCAGAGGGGTTGATGGTGGCCAAAATACTTGCTAACGCTGAAGAGGGAAAAGTGCCTATCCAAGTGTTGAATTTGAGCAACAAAACCATCCAGATTCGCCCACGAGCGCGCATAGCAGAGCTAGCTGCTCTGCAGAGCATAGAGACAGTACCACAGAAAAAGGTGAGGTTTGACGAAGCTGAATCTGAGATTGTGGTGACTCCCATAGAAGAGGAGTATTTGGAGAACAGCCTAGCCCCTACACCGCAGGTCAAGTGGGAAAATCTAACCATCCTGCAGGCTGAGGAGGTGGAAGAATTGTTACAGAGGCACCGAGATGTGTTTTCTAAAGACGAGGGTGACATTAGGTCTACCACCCTCGTAAGATACTACATCAACACAGAGAATGTAGTTCCCATAAAACAGCCATACCAGAGAGTGTCACCTCACATATATGAGGAATTCAAGAGGCACATCCAAACACTGGTGGACCAGAAGATCCTGCAAAGGAGTTGCAGTCCATGGGCATCCCCAGCAGTGATCGTACAGAAGAAGGATGGAGGGATATGGTTTTGTGTGGACTATAGGAGGCTAAACCAAGTAACAGTGAAAGATGCGTACCCCCGCCCACAAATTGAAGAGTCACTGGATGCTTTGGGGAAAAGCCAAATACTTTTCGTCACTTGACTTAACGTCTGGCTACTTCCAAGTGGCACTGGGTAAATCTCTCTTATCTGCACCCTTCTCCTCCACTTCTAACTCCAGACTCCGTTCCTTTTATCTTGCTGTACCATATGCCTGGAATAGACTTCCTGAGCTTCATCTCTGGCCGTCTTCAAATCTAAGCTAAAAGCCCACATTTTTGATACTGCTTTTAACTCCTAGCCCTTATTCACTTGTTCAGAACCCTTATTTTATCATCCTCACTTTAATATTCCCTTATCTCGTTTGTCCTGTTTGTCTGTCCTAATTAGATTGTAAGTTCTGTCAAGCAGGGATTGTCTCTTCATGATCAAGTGCACAGTGCTGCGTACGTCTAGTAGCGCTTTAGAAATGATAAGTAGTAGTAGTAGTGATAACCAGGCTCCTCCAATTCCCCCAACTTAGCTATGGTCGGTACAAATTACCATGGCTGGTGGGAATCCCAAAGCCCCACCAGCAGAAGAGATCAAGCAGCTGTGGTTTTCTCCAATGTTCAGCCAGCACAGCACACACATTAAAACCTCATAGGTGGCACATCTCGTTCATGAGATCACGAATGGAACATGCCGCCATAAGGTTTCAACGCGTATGCATACACGGAGCCAGCTGCACATCGGTAAAGGAAGGTAGAGCAGTGAGGAGTAGCATGACAGGGTCTCACATTGCTGCTATCAGAATGCCATTGGTGAATGACATGCTGATGGGAGGGAGGGGGACCTGTGTACCTGTTGCCCCCTCCCCCTCATTGTGTTCTGGCTAAACTTCTGGTGGTAACTGTCTCCTCACGTTCAAGTGTACAGCGCTGCATACGTCTAGTAGCGCTTTAGAAATGATAAATAGTAGTAGTAACTGCAAGAGACATGGTGAACATGCCCCCAACAGTTACCACACAGCCTTTGAACTTACTGCCTGTTAATTGTGGCTATTAAAGTGTGGTAAGTGCAACAATTTACTGTACCTGAGTAAACAGGCCCCCCTAAGAGCCTTTTTCTATAAGCATAATTTGTGCTCATTAATTAGCAGCATAAATTTTAGGAGCATAAATTTGGGAGCACAACCTTTATGGAATAAGGCCAAAATGTGTGTCTTTGATTTATTGTGTTTACTGGAACTGTATCTGTTATACTTCTTGAAGTGCAAAATCATTAAACAGCTCAGCAGAGCCCAAAGCTGCTTTTTTTATCATTTATTTATAATTTTTCATTTTACAAGGGTCACTTGCAAACAGTAATACAGAGATGACTGTACATTAATACAATATTAGAGGAAAACAATCTCAACTAGATAAATGGATTAAATACAATCTTTCTCTTTCTTAGACCACAAAATAAATAGGGAGAGTGAAACAAGAGCCCAAAGCTGCTTTTAAAATGCTGTTTCATCTGGGCTTACATTTCAGTTCTCACTTGGAAATGACAGGGACCGAGGAAGATAGAGGAAGGAGCGTTTAAAAAAATAAATTCTGCTGGGAACGTCCCTCTTTTAAGTGTTGGATTCCTTTCACGTCACAAACCAGGAGGAAGGACGGTCACCTTTCATTAAAGCAGTGCTGAAAGGACCAGTCTCGGCACTGAAGAAAGGGAAAGGCTGAAGGAGAGAAGGGACACTAAATAAATTCCAGTCCTGGTGGGGAAGAAAGTTAATGAAAAATAATCAAATTAAATGAAATTTAAGTTTGCACAATGTCTGTTGTGGAGTCCCACAAGCCATTGCTGAGGAGAATCTTTTATGAAAGACAGAGGAACACTTCTTTGCCTCTGTATTATGAGAACTTTCTATGGATCACAAATTCATTGCACGAGGTAAGAAGAGGTATTCCCTACCCAAAGGCTTTGCCATATTCCAGAAAGAAAATATCAACCAATGGAAAGGTATCTACCTAGAAAGATAGAGCCATGATGTAAGGTAAATGTAGATACTGTCCTGCAGGGTAATATGCAGTGTAGAATGTTAATAAGAAAAAGCAAACTTGGCCTCTGGGTGTTTGTTAGAAATATTTGTACCTATGTTCACTGTGGCTTACAGAAGACAAATGAATGACTGTGTTTTCAAAAGGTTTTCTCCAAGTCTGTGTTTGTTGTAAAACTTGTTTGGAAGTAGAGCCCAGGAGCTCTGCAAAGAACCTATTTACTGGTAAGCAGTTACCTTTATTCAGTAACCAAGTAAGCTGATTGTTTCCAGGTAGCTACACGTATGATGCTTTTTTTGTCCCAAGGTGAAGTATTTAATGACTCTTAGGCATTTATGTGTAAGAACATAGAGTTTTTTTGTGGTCTCTTGTTTCTGAACACGGGAACACACTGAAAAATAAATGTATTCTTGTGAAAAATCATATTTAAAGGCAGCTGTTTAATTCCGAGTAAGTTTATTCTTATTTGTTCATTTCCTTGTATATGCACTGTGTGATTAATTGTTGATATGCACCCAGAGTATGAAATGCCGTAGTGAAATACTGTTTTGAGGTGTGAGGTAGTGCGGTCAGTTTTGCTTAAAATGTTTTTGTTTTTTTTTCATTATATGTGGTTATGATCTTTATTTCTTATTTTAACTTAAACTTTATTAGTTTTACAATAAACAATACAGCCAATCAGTGGGTGCAGTTTTTTTTCTAGGCATCCACCCACATAACATAACCATAAACAACAACAAAATCAACCCCTTCCTTATTATTCTGCTGTAATGTGTTAAGTACCAAGAAGCCCTTCTACTAAGCTGCGTTAAATGCTAACACGTACCTAACTCAGTTTAAAATGGCATATCATGGAATGTGCTCAGGCATCCTGTGGTAAATGCCGAATGTATGCACACTAACCATGCATATTTGAGGGGGCGTGTCTGGGGGGGCAGAGAGAGGGCATACCTGTGCTAATCAATTAGTGCATCTACACTAGCACAAGCTAACTGGTTAGCGCAGGATTACATGAACCCTTACCGCCTACAAAATAGGCGTTGGTAAGTGCCCATGCAGTAATTGTTTTTAATGGCTATGCACTAATGGCAACATTAAGACATGGCTATTAATACAAAAAGTGGAAAATTGGTCATTTTACTGCTATGGTAAATATGGCTATAATGTGCAGAAAAACCCACACAAGGTTGCACTAAGGCAAATTTTTGCCGCAGCTTACCAGGTTACCACGGGAGCACTTACTGCCACCTCAATGGGTGGCAGTAAGTGCTCCCTGCCACATGGCCATGCAGTAAGGATTATCTTACCATGTGGCCATTTGGGGGGGGGGGGCTTTTTACCCGCTGCGGTAAAAGGGCCCTGGCGCACAGAAGAAATGCCCCCTCTACTGCATGGCCCGTTTTCCCGCAGCTTAGTAAAAGGACCTCTAAGTGCTTTTTGTGCTAAGGGACATGGCATGGGTGGCGAATGGGCGTGAAAGCATTAGCCAGGTAGCGCACTGCACTTACCATGTGCTAATATGCAGTTAAAGTGGGATCACTTACTGGCTCCTAAATAGGAGGCACTAAGTGATCCTTATACTAAGGTGCGCTAATGGATTTAGCATGCGCTAATCATTAGCGTGCACTAAATCCAGTGGTGTGCTGGAGCCGGCTCGCACCAGCTCGCAAGAGCCGGTTGTTAAATTTTTTACCATCTTGCGAGCCGGTTGTTCTTCAGGGCGAGCTGGCTCTCCTCCCTCCCTCCCCCGCCCGAGCTACAGGGTCCCAGGCTCCGAGTCCAGTGTACATACCTGAAGAAGGCAACCACCCTGGTTGTCCAGTGGATTCTTCGGGGCAGGCAGAAAAGATCCCCAGTCTTGCCTGCCCGCTACTGGTGCTGACCCTCCCCCACTACCGGATCGCTCTTTAAAAATGGCCACCGAGACTTCCAGTGGCGGCCTCGCGAGACTTCTGCTGAAGTCTTGGAGGCTGCCCTTGTCTCGGTGGCCATTTTGAAGAGCGATGCAGTAGTGCCATGGGAGAGTCAGCGCCGGCAGCGGGCAGGAAAGACTAGGGATCTTTCCTGCCTGCCCCGAAGAATCCACTGGACAACCAGGTTGCCTTTTTCAGGTATGTACTGGACTCAGAAACTGGGACCCTGTAGCTCACGCGGGGCAGGGGAGGAGGAGAAGAGCAAAGCCAGCTTGCCTTGCACCAAAGGGGCGGGGAGGGGAGGGAGGGGAGAGGAGGAGGAGAAGAGCAAAGCCGGCTTGCCCTGCACCACAGAATCTCAGTCTTCCTGGAGAGAGTAATGCATTGCCCCTCTCCCAGGCTCTCTCCCTGGCTATAGCTAGCTCTGCAATTTGGGGGGGTGCAGAGGTGGACTGGGGAGAGAGCCCATTGTGGGGGGGGGCGTGCGCGCAGAAGTTGACCGGGGAGAGAGCCCATTGTGGGGGGGGGGGGGGCGCGCAGAGGTGGACCGGGGAGAAAGCCAGTTGTGGGGGGGGGGGGGGGTGCGCAGAGGTGGACCGGGGAGAGAGCCTGTTGTTAAAAATTTACCAGCACACCACTGGCTAAATCTGTTAGTGCACCTTAGTAAAAGGACTCCCAAGTGCTCCCGCATTAACTGCAGCCAGCTAAAGTGTGCCAGCATATGAAAATGCTGGTTCCCCCTACCCCACCCCCACCCCACTGGTTGCCACACAAAAGGATCCTTTTACATAGCAGTGGTAAGCACTAACACATACTTCCCGTGCACCAAAATGCACTACTGTGGGGTGCATTCAGGCGCCCTGTGATAGTTCAGGCATCTGCACATGCTGGGGGTGAGTTTGGAGGCAGAGAGTAGGCATACCCAGTGCTAATCGAAGCAGCTACATTGCCGCACATCAACCAATTAGTGCATGGTTAGAGCGTGAACCCTTTCCGCCTACTAAATAGGTGTTGGTAAGAGCTCATGCGCTAATGGGCATACACTAATTTGGAAACTAGCGCCTTGTCATTAATAGGGAAAATGAAAATGTAGCCATTTTACAGCTGCAGTAAAAATGGCCTCAGCGCATGGGAAAACCCAGGCGCTAATCATAGCGCAGGCCACCTTTTAGCACAGCTCAGTAAAAGGGCCACAACATTTGCAGCTGCTGAATGGTAAAGTCTCACGTTAGGCCACGGTAACTGCAAATTTTACTGAGTTTTAGTAAAAGGGCCCCTTTGTCAGTAATGAAGAACTCAGGTTACTTTGGAAAGCAATTTTTACAACACTTATATGAATGAATGAAATTTTATAACGGCGCACCTATAAAACTTTCCAATAGAAGTCTATTTTTTATAAAGCCAAACTTAGTTACATATGTGTCTTTACAAACTAGGCTCAAAGAACTATCCCCGGTAGCAAAGAAATGCTCTCAACCAAATTTACACCTGTTCTGAGGCAGGCACGGGGGTAATTTTATGATGTTCTTTCCCCTTGTAGAACCTCTTTTACACATTGGAAAGGGTTCTTCTAAAACTGTGTGGCCACATAACGCACATAAAAAGTAGATGCATGGAAGAGTGTGCCTACTTTTCCACGATCTGCATGTAGAGGATTCCAGGGACTTGCTTTGGGCAGAGCAGAGGCAGGGTTGTGATGAGCTCTCATAGTTTACAAAATAGAATGCATGCACAAATATAAACCTTTTCTGAGCAGAAGTAAATTTGTTCATAAGAATATTTGTGCAATGGAGGCTGGTTCTGGGTATGTATTTTATAAAGGTTCAAAGGCATGCGTGGTGTCGTTATACCATAAGCACCTTTTTGGACTTCTCAAATAGGCATCCTGTTATAAAATTAACCCTATGTGTATACTTTGTAGGGCAAGCAATTTGCTAAAAACACATTTCCATAGTTAAAGCAGTGTTTTGCGTGTAGAAATGAGCTTGATATTTACCATCAAATGAAATCAAGATCTTACAAAGTGAAAATGAAAGGAACTTTATTCTCTCCTTGGTCACTGGACTGTGGCGTCCCTCAAGGCTCTCCATGATCACCCATTCTGTTTAATGTAATGATGTCACCATTAGCTAACAGACTAGAAACAGCAGGATTCACAACATTCATATATGCTGACGATGTTACCATATACATAACCTTCAAAAAGAACATTTAAGACATCTTACAAAAGGCAAAACTGGGCTTAAATTTGATGGAAACCTGTGCCTCAGAATCCAAACTAAAGCTAAATAAAGAAAAAAAAACTAAATTCATGGTCATTGCCAGCCTATTTGATCAAAACAACTACAACAGTTTCACAATTGACAATAATCTGAAAATTCTAGGTGTAATTATAGACAAACTAGTAAAAAAGGCCCGGGGTCTCCCCCTCCCTCCCTCCCACCCAATTGCAGGGTCGGTCTCCCTCCCTCCCTCCCAGTTGTAGAGTCTGTCTGTCTCCCCCCTCCTTTTGTCCTCCACGTTTTAAGGTACTGTGTATCTAGTTGAAACAGCTTTAGACTTGTTTCAGATGGAACAACAATTTAAAAACGACAAGGTGAAGCAGCAGCTCCTAGGTTTGCTTGTTTTTGAGTGTATACCAATGATGGCTGCGTAGGGGAGTGGAAACAGAGATTAACCAATGGGCTTCCTTGCTTACCATAGACTTGCTTTGCTCACTTCCACTCAGTGCATTTTTTCTAGCAAAAAAGGTGCCGGTACTCAAATGCTAGGCCATCCTTCAGGCGTGGGGTGATCACTGAGGGACTCACCCCACAATAGTCAAGCCCCCTGCAACCAGTCAAAGAATCAAAGACTGAATTGGTGTGTAGAGCATGCACTCCTTCACTAAAATTTGGGGTCCATGGGTCAATTTTAGCAGACAATGGAAAAGGTGCCGGTACTCAGTACCCCCAAGTACCCCCTCAAAAAAAGCCCTGCTTCCACTCCTGTCTATTAAACGTCCTGCAGCATCTCATTGGTTTGCTTGCTTTGTGACTTCACCCGAGGCGCAGCCAATCAGTGGGATTCTTGACGTCAGTTTGATCTACAGCACCTAGCAGACCACGGTTCCAGGCAGGGACAGAACGTTGGAGGTGAGAATTATTATATAGGACATTTAACATTTGATAAGTTTCCTCAGTAATCACAAAATCTTTCAGGTCTCTTTGGAAACTAAAAAGAATCAGACCCTATTTTTCATCAGAAACATTCAGACTATTGGTACAATCATTAACATTATCCCAATTTGATTATTGTAATGCCATATATGCTGGCTTTAAGGAGTACCTGTTGAAAAAACTCCAAACAGCTCAACACACTGCAGCCAGGTTCATGTACAAAATCTCTTGTTTTGAAAGTGCAAATTACACTGGCCTCCCATCAAAGCGAGAATCACTTTCAAATTATGTATTTTCATCTTTCAAAAACTAAATGGCACAGCTCCAGACTATATGGCACCACTTAATAAACTTACCTCAAAGAAACACTAAATCTCAGACTACACCTCCTAAATTGCAAAAAAAGTGATCTACAAAATTGTCCAGTCTGCAGGCTTCACTTACCTAGGAACCAAATGGTGGAACTCCTTACCACCTAAAATAAGAAATAAATAGGAATATACTAGATTCTGCAAAATCCTCAAATCATTCCTATTCAAACAAACCCTCACAAAGAACAACTATATCTTAAACAATTAATTATTACCTGAATTGGTTATTACTCTGTTTACCATTAACTTTCTCTTTGTTTCATGTACAATTTCTCATTCATAATAGATTTTCTAAATGTTAAATATCCATAGCTACCCCAGTATGTTTATGATACTGTATTGTAAACTTGGATTCTTACAACAAATTACTTTTCTTATGCAATATTCTTTGTTGTGTATCCTATACTGTTTATTGTAAGCCACATTGAACTCAAACTTGTTTGGGATAATGTGGGATATAAATGTTATGAATAAAATAAATAAATAAATTGTGTGTAGGGGTCAATATTTAGTCCTTTGCTGCAGATTCAGTACCAATGGCTCTGCAAAGTTATTTTCAAAGGGAAACTTCCTGGAGAATTTCCCTTTGGAAATTTTCTGGTGTGCACAACGCAGATAAAAAAGTATTAATGGATTTTATACTTACTTTGCAGCACGTACAGGGTACACACTTAGAAAGCATCTGCACTCATTTTAAAATGAAGTCACTGCATATATATTAAGTACAGAAGATGAGGCTTTTGTGGATATTCCTACTGATAGGCTATGGTCTACTTTTGAACATGTTTCCCTAGCTTCTCTTCGCCCTTTAGTAAATAAATTGTCTAAATCTGACTGCCCGCTGGATCTTATTTCATCTAATCTATGGAGAGATCCTCTAGTTGAGCTACTGGCATGGCTTTTTTTTTGTTGTTAATACTGTATTAAAATTGGGCTTGTTTTCTCATGATATAGGGAAGATTGATCTTACACCCATTGTTAAACAGCTCAATGGAGACTTAAACTTAGAGCAAATGTTCCATTTTTTTTTTTTTTTTGCAAAGCTGATTGAGGGCCCTCTTTACTAAGCTCTGTGTTAACCATGTGCATGTGTTAATAGTGTACATGTCTACAATATCCTTATAGGTGCCTACACAATTAACGCATGCACTAATTGTAGGCACGTTAAAAATGCTAACGCGCCTTAGTAAACAGGGCCCTGAGTTTGATGTGAGTTCTCAATTAGCAAATTATATTGAAGAACACAGGGCCCTGTTTACTAAACTGTGTTAGAGATGTGTTTGCATTTTTAGCACGTGCTAGCTGTGTAGGTGCCCTCAATATTCCTATGGGCACCAAGGGAAAGGGAAATGGGACTTGATATACCGCCTTTCTGAGGGTTTTGCAACTACATTCAAAGCGTAGGAGCCAACTTTTCAAAATGATTGGGGGTGCCAAATGTTTTTTTTTTTTTTTACAGGTGGTGCATTCCCCCTCCATCTCCCCCTCTACCCCCTCCCCTCGACCCCCTCCTCTGTCCCCCCTCCCTCTCGTCCACCTCCCCTGTCTCCCTCCCTCCCCTGTCCCCCCTCCACCTCCCTCCGAGTTCCAGGCCCCCCTCCCTCCCAGGCTATCAATTAAGACAAGGATTGAGTTATACTATATTAGTACTCAAATATTATTGATGAATTACTCAACATTAATACATATTGTTAAAATAGCTAGCCAACAGTTCAGTTAGGTAATGTGGAAGGGCATTTTCGATATGATGTCTAAGTCGGACTTTGGACGTTTTGAGCTAAACGTCCAAAATCCGAAAAGGAAATATACCTATTTTCGAAAAAAGAAAAACATCTATCTATATTTTCAAAAATACCATTTCGAACAAGGTTTTGTGCTTTGTGCATTTATCTTTTTAGGCCATTAAAAAAAAAACCATACAAGTTAAAAATGCACAAAATCAAGCCATTGGGATGTAGGATGGGCCAGCATTTTTAGCAGACTGGTTCCCCAGACATCTCAGGAAAGCAATGGGGCACCCTAGGGGCACTACTGTGGACTTCATATAAATGCTCCCAGGTACACATTTCACCTTTGCTCCATTATCTTTGTCTGCTGAGACCTCCAAAACCCACCACCTCCAACTACACACCACTACTTTAGTTTACTGTATTTCTTATTAGTCGCAAGCTTTCCCAGACTGAGTTCAGTGTGACTTACATTAAGAGATCAAGTACATTATTACATTTTAGACTCAACACATTTCAAGAAGAAAAACATAGCCCTTATAGGTGAAAGGGTCACCTATATATGGGTAAAGTGGGTTTCTGGTGAGTTTTGGAGGGCTCGCAGTTTCCACCACAAGGGTAACAGGCTGGAGGAGGTATGGGCCTGGGTCCACCTGTCTACAGTGGACCACTCCAGGGACCTGCATGCTGCTCTAATGGACCTGGCTATAACATCTGAGGCTGTCATAGAGGCTGGTACGTACTATTTTTATTCACATTTTTTGGAGTGGGAGGGGATCAGTGACCAATGGGGGTGTAAAGTGAGGTCATCCCTGATTCCCTCCAGTGGTCATCTGGTCATTTAGGGCACCTTTTTGTGCCTTATTCGTTATAAAAACAGGTCTAGCTCAAAAAGCCAACAAAGCAGAGGTAGATTAACTTTCTATTACTGACCTTTAAATAGTCAAGGAAGCTAACTTGGAAACCACCAGGAAAACACATGAGTGGAAGGAGGAGGGAAACCAAGCACATGAGAGGTTGTTTCTATGGTGAAATGAATATAATTCAAGATACAGTTGACCCGATATTCACAGTGATTTAACCCGGCAGCAGACTGTCTTGCCAATCCACTACTATTTAGTGGCACTTAACTGGACAGTGCCACTGAATATCCACTGTATTTATTTAACAAATTTATATCTTGCTCCATCCATAGAAAAAAAACATATACAATACTTTACAAATATATCACATACAATATTGTCATACAAAAACAAAGACAGAATTCATAATAACAAGGTAATTATGGCAGCTGTAACAATAGATGAGTCTAATCACCACAAGCCTCTCAAAACAACATTTTTAGTTCCTTCTTCAACTGAACAAAAGAAGTGATACTGCAAAAAGGTACAGTGAGTTCGTTCCAGAGTTTAAGACCTATAACTCTGACTATAGACGTCCTGTTAGCTTAAAGTCTAATAGATTTAAAGAAGGAACCTCCAGTAAATCCTGGGAACCAGAACGAAGAGACCTGGCCAGTTGATAGAGTCATAAGCAAGAATAATCACCACAGCACTGTCTGGTTGGTGCCGGGGCAGTCTATGGGCAGAGCTAGATTTAACCAGTTAGCAGCAGGGGCGTAGCCAGACTTCGGTGGGAGGGGGGTCCAGAGCCCAAGGTGAAGGGGCACATTTTAGCCCCCCGTGGCGCCGCCAACCCTCTCGACCCCCTCTGGCACCGCCAACCCGCCGTCGCCTACCTTTGCTGGCGGGGGACCATAACCCCCGCCAGCCGAGGTCCTCTTCTTCTCGCAAAAGGCTTCCTTCCGTTTCAGGACGTCAGAAACAGAAGGAAGCCTTTTGCGAGAAGAAGAGGACCTCGGCTGGCGGGGGTTGGGGTCCCCCGCCAGCAAAGGCAGGCGACGGCAACGGCGGGTTGGCGGCGGGGGGGGGGGGGGTCGGGTGGATCATTGGCAGGGGGGTCCAGGGCCAAATCTACGGGGGCCCAGGCCCCCCAGGCCCCACGTAGCTACGCCACTGGTTAGCAGTGATGTTCACACCACTAACTGGTTAAGAAAGTGGCCAAAATTAGGACAGCAAAAAGGCCATCCTAACTTTAGTTGCTGAGCTAACCAGGCACTGGTCTGAATATTGGCTGGTGCCCAGTTAACTTCTGGGTAAAGGCATCTGGGTTTCTGGAGTCTTTCTCTTAAGCCAATGACAGAAAGCTCCAGAGCTGGGTCCTCCACCACCATAGATCACCTTGTATATCCCTAGTGGTCTAGGGAGGTCCTAAAAATAAGAGGTCGTGTGGTGCGGATATGCAGCCTCACACCCTTTTTTTGAAGTTGCTGTGCAGCAGTTCTGGACTGCATCATAGTAGTCATCGGGACCTTCTTCACCTTCCTCCTATCTCAAGCCCTGCAGCTGCTTCATTACAGACCTGCATTGGCAAAACACAAGTGAGTCACGGGACTGCAATTTCCCCCTCCAACATTACTTCTTGTTCCAGGGCACAGCCAGCAGCTACATGTACAGAGACTGTAGCCCTGAGACTGACTTGTGCTGTTTACCGCTGCTGCTGGTCTGGAGAAGCTGGATGAAAGGGGGAGGTAAAAGAAAGAGGGCAGATGCTGGGTGGAAGAAAGGGGAAGAGGATAGAGTTAGTGAAAGACTGGATAATAAGTGGATGTAGAATAGGAGAGCTGGGATGAGGGAAAGAGATGGAAAGCTGTAAGTAGATACAGTAATAGAAAGAAATTGAAGACTGGCTAGTAAGAATGGATTAAATCTAGACAAAGAGGCAAAAAAATAAATTGATGAAAGCTGAAAGAAAAAGGAGAAGAGAGAAAACATGACAAATGGACAGGAAATGCTGGCAAGAGACTTAGGAGAAAATGCAGGAAAGTAGAAACCAGAGATTGGGACCCACACAATTAGAAAAAGTAAATGGCCAGATAACAAAGGTAGGAAAAAGAATTGTGGCTGACGGTAATCTGCATTTTGCTGACTGCTACCAGTGTTAAACCCAGAAATTCAATGCCAGGCCATGCCTAGGCACAGGCATTAACTTTCCAGGTTTCCAGAGCCGGCTAACACATAGCCAGTTAAGTGCAATATGGGTTACCGCATAAAGATTGGACTGACTTTTATGTGGTCCTATTTAAGCATTTAACCTGGTCAGTTATGTTCCGAATATCAGCACTTAACTGGCAAAGTGCTGACTCTGCCTCTAGAATGCCCCCCAAATAGTTGTTTTTCAGCCTGGCGCTAACCAGTTTGCCACTGAAAATGACTGATTAGTCCCATGCAGGCAATTTAATGGGCTAGGAACCATTTCTGGCCAGTTACCTTGCATTACATATTGACCCCTTTATTTTTCATTTTGGATAAAGGAATGGTAATAAAGATTAATACATAGAAACAGAAAATGGAAATAAGGTGGTATTTTTATTGCACTAATTTTAATTCATTTTTATTAACTTTTGGAGAACAAAACCTGGTACCATAACAGCTATATTGTCCTGACCCAAGGAAGGAGGGTTTTGACCTCTGAAAGCTAATTTAAAAATGTTTTAAGTTAGTCCAATAAAATGGTATCATCTTATTTTCCATGTTTTGTTTTATTTGTATTTGTTAATTTATAATATAATTATTGGAATATGTGGGTTTTTGAAATTTATGCCTTCTGTCTTTATATTTTGCACAGTACAGAGGAACATGCATCACTTTTTCTTTCTCTGGTGTTGCACTGTATGCAGGGTCTGGCTTCTTAGGGGTTCAGTTTAATTTTTGTCTAATATACCTATTTTTAGTGTGTGGTTACTTATTCTTTACTGGGTGAGAGTCTGTGTTCTGCATGTATGAAAGAGACATGGGACCTGATATCCAGCCAGTGGCTGGCAGAATTTTTTAATCTGCCACTGGTGCTAAAACCAGAAACGCAGTGCCTGAGCCTATGTGGACTTTGGCATTGAATTCCTGTTTTTTTTTTCTTGTTTATTTTTTTTCAAGCTAGCTAACACATGACCAGTTAAGTCAATATTCAGACTTAACCAGCCATGAGTTATCTGTTATAATTATATATTATAATGATAGAATTGCTATATACACGGTCCTATTTTTTTTTTTTTTACATTTGTACCCCGCGCTTTCCCACTCATGGCAGGCTCAATGCGGCTTACATTTATCTGCTAAACCTGGCTGGTTAAGTTCTGAATATTAGAACTTAACCAGTCATGCCCCCAGAGCATCCCTAATGTAGCCGACTTAAAGATCACCACTTACTGGTCATTTTCAGTAGCAATAACTGATTCAGTACTGCTGAAAATGACCAGTTAGCCACCGACAAGGGAGCTAACTGGCCGGATGGTTTTCTGCTAACATTGTCTATGCAGGATCAATCTGTTCTAATTTGGCTTGTTTAGTTTTTTCAATAGGTTTATTGATGATCGAATGCCTACCACAATGTTTATGGTGTTGTCTTCTCCTAGGTAGGCCCTTGTATGACTTGTGGAAATTGCAGCTATTATGGTATGGCAGAATTGCTCTGTAGGTCTCTCTCAGGGGCAGCTGTCCTGAGTGACATTTGTTGCATTTTGTATTACTTCATGGTATGCCCAGTACTGGATTTTGGATGTGGATTTACATTACACCTTTCTCAGTAGTAGCTCAAGGCAAGTTATGAAGTATTTTCCTGTATTTGGAGGGCTTATCTAAATTTTTTTACCAAAGACAGAGGGGGGTTAAGTGACTTGTCCAAAATCTCAAGGAGCAGAAATGGGATTTGAACCCTAGCTTCCCTGATTCTCACCCTGTTGCTCTAACCATTAGGTACAGATATATATTATCTGTATTAGCTGTACCTAATGTTTGGTAACTGAAGGCTAGCAAAGCTGTGACCTAGTGACTATTTGGCAACCTACCAAAAGCACTGATAGGTAAATCATTTTATGGTTTCCAGTAACCTCAAGATTTCTGTTACAGTGCTGCTGAACATTACTGCTCGCATGGTCAACAGTAAGATGCAGAACTGGGGAGCTAGGGCTGGCTGGGATCCAAGTGTTAAATAATATTCTGTTTACTATGTTGTTTATTTTGGCATTAATTATTTTGATTGTTTAATACATAGTTCCCTGGAGTTATGGAGTGTATAAAGTATGCACAATATCCTCAGTAACAGAGGTGCTGGGGAAGGCAGATAGTAGACACTGAAGTGCTCCTACTGTCCCCCCCCCCCCTTTTTTTTTAATAGTACTGCTCGTACAAGGGGAGCAATGCACCCTCTAAGCTGCACCTAACATCCAATAGCTGAATAAAATTCAGAGTACCTACAAACATAAAGTGAAACTACAGAGGAACAAGTAGGCAAAGCATGGCTCATGCAATTATATCCAACCTCCCTGTGTGTGTTTATATATGTGTGTGTGGATGCGCATGCACGCATGCCCATATGTGGACATCTGTGTTTATAAGAAGTGTTCACAGGGTAATCTGATGACAAATTTTTGCTCACATTAACTCAGAGGGAACATTGGTGTGCAGGCCATTTTGAGAAAGGAGCCGTGACGGGCAGGAGCAAGTGGGCATCGCTCCTGCTGGTAAGAGAGATGCAAGGTAGGCCTGGAGGGGCTTATGATGGTGGTGGGGAGGGGCTGATCTGAAGCTTTCTGTCATTGGAGGTGGGAGGGACAGTGATCCAGATCGCGGAGGAGAGAGGGGGAATCGGGGTGAGGGCATCTGCTTCAATTTATGAGGGCCCTGGCTGATATTCAGCCGCATAAATGTCTTATGTGAGTCCTGGCTGATTATCAGTAGGATTCAAATAAGCTCCAGCACTCAGCACATGCTGGCATGGCCCCAGATAGTCAATACTGGTGTCCAGAAATGGCCCAGAATATCTGACGCTAATTGTGCCCAAGGCAGCCAGTATTTAAAAAAAATGCTGACTGCCTCTGGCTGAATATTAACCAGAGTATGTTCATTTCATAGGTATTACAAATGTGTATATTACTGTTATCCTAGTTGCAGCACTGTTTGTATATCTGACAGCGTGCTAGAATTGTTTCAGCGCTTCAAATCAGCTGTTTTTGTTGATGTTCAAAGACATGTCAGAAATCATATTGAAAAAGCAACAGGCACTCAGATGGCACCATTCAGATCTTTTGTATCCACATATTGGTTGGCTAAGCAGCCTGAATTTATCTCCTCTGTTTACTGATATAATATATTTGTCCTTTATAATAGTAATAACACAGGAGGATTATAATTTGTACAATATAATCATCCTGTTTTATTGCTATTATGTTTCTTAAACTGAAACAAAACAAAACACCTGGGTGATAGTGCAGTAGAAATTACTTTCTAGGACAGGTAGAAATTCAGTGAGTGTGTAATATTTCCTTCAGAGATTCAGATCTCACAGAGATAAGTACTAATAAAAGAAGCAATCTTTTGAAAACAAAGGTATCACATTTATTAATGCAGGTCAAGATCTTAACTTCCGTAAAATTATATGACAAATTAAAAGTAAACATTGATGCAGTGCCCAACATTTCCCAGATATTTAAAGGGAAATGACCAACAAGATGGTACCTAACCGGCTATCCAGTAACATTCAGTACCGGATAGCTGGCTGTCTGGCACTGAATATCGCTGGTTAGCAGCTTAAAGTTAGCCAGTTACTGTATATCACAAGATATAACCGTCTATCCCATGATTTTCATCACGGAGCCAGCTAAGTTTGGCGGCCATATTTGGCTGCCACAATAAGTAGAATAAGTTTGGTCGGCTCCAACTTAAGCAGCCAGTGCTGAAAATCCGCTTGGCCAGTTAAGGTGAAACAGGCTAAAGTTAATCTGGATATTCAATGTCGGTCACCAGAAACGGCCTGGCATTGAATATTCGGGTTTAGCGTGAACCGTGGGAGACACTAAGAATAAATACACTTTTAAATCTTCCAACTTAGATAAACTATGTAGTTGCAATAACCCTTAAAAAAATGGGTTTGGGTTTTGTGTGCACATTTGTATTAAACATTATCAGTTTCCTTGTACAGAAAGATAACAATGTACTTTTCCATTACGTAGCTTCCCACTATTCCAGAAGCTGTGGGATAGTTGTGTCCATCAACAAGCAGGTGGAGATAAAGAACAAAAAAACAAAAAAGGGGAGCAACTGATGTTCCCTGAGTTAGAACATCAGTGGTCGCTCCCCTTTTTTGGTTTTTTGCATAAAGGGTCCCTTCTGCTTTTCTTTTTGTTAGTTTGATTGTTTTGTTGTTGTTGTTGTTGTTGTTGTTGTTGTTGTTGTTGTTGTTGTTGATAAAGAATTGAAAACTGAGGTAAGACATATCTGTCTTGGCATCCAGTCCAGCTCCTCAGTATTTTCTGTCTCCAGCAGGTAGAAGGACACACTTTTCAGCCTCTGGTTCTGAGTGGTTTGCTCCTGGTCCATTTAGTCAACTGGTCCCCAGTTGAGTTTGTGGTGCCTTGAGTCTGCAGAGTCATATCTGGAGGTCTTCAGATCTCTGTCTGTGGTGCCCTGTGAATTTACTTCTTCTCTCTCTTCACCTAGCCCCTGTTTCCTGTGAAGCTCTTCTTTTCAGCGCAACAATCTAAAAAAAAAAAAAAAGGAAAGAGGTTTTTGTTTATTTTCTTTTTAAACTTTACATTTTTATTAAAATCTCCACAATCCAATCCAGAAATACAAAGGAAGAAATCACAACCAATATCCCAATTAGATGCTCCCTCTCGAACCTCCCTCACAGTGCAATTCAGAATGGCACTAACAAAGGCAATATTCCATTATGACATGATATAGTCCAACCTCCCAACCCACCCCACTCAAGGAGACTTTTCTTCAATTTTTTAACATATAAGCAACTAAAGAACAAAATCAAGAAGAAAGAAATTCAAACCCCAACAGCCTTCTCTTTCTATCAACCCGCCCTTACCCTCCCCCAATCCTTCCTGCCCCCTTTCTAGGAATCCCCTCCTTGCTCAACCCCGCAGAATTAAACCTAAAATGGACTACAATAGTCTCATCAACTGCAATCCGTACCAAAGCTACTTGAACTTATTACCCATGAACTATGACCCACTAACCACCTAATACATACATACAGGAGGTAGTCGCGTAAGCTCCCTTCTCATGCAGTCCATGTCATTTTCACCTAATTAGCGTCATATATTACTTTTGTCCCTTTAAAATCAGCGGTTAATTTCTCATATACCTGAAGTTCCTCTACTGCTTTCTTCCAATGTGACTGTGATGGGCCTTCCTCCAACTTCCAATATCTAGCAATAGCCATCTTAGCAGCTAGAACTACCTTATGAGTGATGGATTAGTGGGTGGACCTATAATCCCATCTAGGAAGCAGACCTAATAATAAATAGCTTGGGTTTATCCTGTCCATTGGCGGATATATACCCACATTCCCGCCCAGATGTTCTTTATGATCAAGCTGTACCTACCACATATATTCCAGGGATCCCATCTCTCCACACCATCTCCAGTGCTATCCTCCCTTCTTATTTCTAGCACCAGCTCCACTTTGGGGTGTCCAGTAAGTCCAATGCACCAAATTAAATTGCATTTGGCTAGAATTTGTTATAAATGAACACCTGTGCATGTAAGAATAAATTTGATCTCAATCTTCTTGGTCTAATTGCAAATGAAGCCTCTAGTCCTATGCTTTCTGATGCAGAGTGGGTTGAGGACCACTCAGATCAGTCGGGGCCTTATATAATGAGGACAGATACCCTCTTCACTCACGCTCCTTAAACAACATTGTCTCCAGTTCTGTGGAAGCCCTAAAGAGATTCTACTTAGCATCTGAGCTCAACAATAGATCTCTCAGTTGAAAAAATTGATAAAATGGTATCTTGGTATCTGCCAAGTCTTGCAACTGGATCAGTGACATCATCTGGCTGTCATAAAACAAGTCAGAGCATTGCTGGAATTGTAAATTATACAATTTAGTCCTCAGTGTCTGAAAGTAAGAGCACGTACAGGGCAAATAATCTTTTGAATGACTGTAGGGAAAAAGAATCCCCATACGCCCCTGAAGGCAGGGCCGGCGCAACCCGATAAGCGCGATAAGCACTGCAGGGGGGCGCCGGCCTTCAAGGGCACCAAAAGAAAACAAACCATAATGGACTCAGAGCGCAGCTTCTTTGCTGCCGACTGCCATCAGCCAACTCTGCTGATGCTGCCGCCCACTGCCACCACCAAAGGTCCTTCTCCTTCTCTTGTCTCGCCCTCATCTCACCTCCAAAACTGGGTGCTTCTCTCTGCCTTGTGCCAACTACCTACCGCTGCTGCACATGACATCCTTCCAGCTTCTCCTTTCCTGCCTCTGCCCACCTCGTCCTGACGTGTACTTCCTGTGGACCAAAGTCAGTTAGTTTCCACTGCAGCCAGGAGGGGGCATGCAAGCTGGCAGGAAGGATCTGTGGCAGCATACAGCAATCCAAGAGAGTCTCAGACTCAGACAAGTTAACACGTTAACGTGCCTGCCGCCTGGTATGTAAGTACTGCTACCTTATATTTTTAAGAATGGGCATAGTTTGTAGGGGGGGGGGGGGTTGAAGCGGGGAGCAAGCCGGGCTGTGGGTTTGAAGTGGGGGCGGACCACATATATATCTAAAATGTAAACTTATACAAAATGAAGTGAAGATGTGATTCCATGTGCCCCAATGAAAGGAGAGTTTAATTTTCCCAAAGCAGCAGATACAGTTAAAATGAACCCAGCAGAAAACAAGATATCCTCACTGAAATGTGGCCATCTGTATTGTATAGAACAGTGTAGAAAAATAAGCACAAAATACAGAGTTTATAACTGCTGTTTCTTCCAGCTACAATAATTTTTTAACTGTTTTAGTGATATTCAATTTTTATTTTTTGATATTTATATCTACATATGGGAAGCTTTCAAATAATTGAAAAATCTGTCAAATAAGTTAAAAAAAATCTTTTGTCCTCCACCCTTTAATGCACTGCCTATCCAACTGGAACAGCATTGGACTCTGGGTAAAACCAGCAGTATTGTTTGAGTCCACTGTCCTAGACTCTGTCTCTCTGACCCTTCCCTTGCCTCAGGATTGTATTTTAGCCTTTTTTTTTGTAACTTTTTCTCATGTGTTCCGATCCTAGTACCTTCTGAAAGGCATTTTCCCCAAGCATATATTAAATGAGCATATTTTACAGGATACATACATTTACATCATCTGTCTCTTTGGTGTTTTCTTGTGATGGTTGTTGAAATATCTTGGGTATTGCAGGTACAAGGGCTGCATGTTGTTCTCCAGTGTTGCAGATACAACGGTTGCCTGAGGTTGATTTACAACACTTGCATTGTGAATGGAATTTGGAAATGGGGGATTTGGGGAATAAGGTTTTGAGTGATGCTGTAGATTGGTGGCATAAGTCGTTGGACATATCGTTGGATAAGTTGGCACCAGTACAATTGTGTGAGTTTGTGGAAGTTGGACCAGAATTGTGGTCAGAATTCGCTGTAGTGGATGTGCAACAGGTTTAGAAGTGAGTTTGGATTTGGGGGGGGGGGGGATTTTAGGGTTGTTTGTGAGTTTTAGTTGTATTTTGCATTATTGTTTTATTTGTATGTGTGATTATGATATGTTTGCTTTATTGTAACCATGGGCGTAGCTATGTGGGGCCACGGGGGCTTGGGTCCCCACAGATTAAGCCCTGGCCCCCTCTACATTTGACCCCCCCCAGCCACCGACCCCCCCCCCCCCCCCCCGCCACCACCACTGCCCCACCGCCACATCAGGTACCTTGTTTGCTGGCAGGGGTCCCCAACCCCAGCCATCCAAAGAGTCTTCTTCAGCGCCGGTCGACTCCAGTGCCTTCGTTGTATGATAATCTGTTTCTGATGCCTTATGTCCTGCACGGGGCTACATACAGGACATGCAGGGTGCAGGAAGTCAGGAGTTCGAAATAGACCATCACACAGCAAACAAGGTACCTGGCGGCGATGGGGGAGGGTTTTTGCTGGGGGGGGGGGGTTGTGGTTGCGGTGGCGGCAGGGGGGGGGTCGGCAGCTAAACAGTGCCCCCCCCACCTCGGGCACTGGTCCCCCTCCCGCCGAGGTCTGGCTACGCCCCTGATTGTAACCCGCTCAGATATTTGGATGTGTGGGCTATAAATTTGGTTAAGTAATACTGCACAAATGTATTCAAATAAGAGTTCCCATATTTATCCCTTCCCTTGTCTGATTTTGGTTATCTGTCCATTGTGCTCCATCACTTTTTGCTTAGCTATACCTAATTCTATGGGTCATACTCCTTTAGAAGGAAACTGCAGCCACTGCCTCTTTGCCTGAGCACAAGGGGGGTACAGAGAGAAACAGCTTGCTTCAGTTATTTTCCCATGCAGCAGCCATTAACGGCTGAGTTTGAGGACATCTCAGGAGTCAGGACTCTGATTTTGTGCAGTCATGAAAGCTGTAGGATAAAGCCAGGCTGTGGTCCACATTTCTTGGCAAAACTTATCCCAGAATATTAGTGTGTCCAATCAGTCCTAGAATGCTACCAGAAGTCCACATTTGAGCATGTACGAGAGAGAAAGTTTCATTTTGGGTTTTTTTTGTTTGTTTTTTTAGTTTAAAAGTCCAGAGCTTTTCTCTGAGGGTTCACACAAACTGGTGGTTGTAATGGCAACCAAAGAGAAACAGGAAAAAAAAAGCAGCAAAAGAAAAGGCCTCTAATCATTTATCAAACGATTAAAAGTGACTGGTAAGCACTCTTAGGAGGAGGAGGAAGAAGACCAACCAGGTACAAGTACCTCTGGAGCAAGCCCATTGAAGAAGCTCATTGCCAACTAACAATCAGCAGCTTCCCGTTCATTTGCTCTCACTGATGATTTCTCAAAAGGAACAGCAATGAGCGTGGAAGAGCAAAGTGGGCCGTCATGCACTTTAGATACCTTTGAAGAGAACAGCTTAGGCCACAGTCATCATTAGCTTCATCAACTTCAGATTCATTGGCACTTGAGCTATTTGATCCAGCAAAATGGCCAAAACTCACTGACAAAATAAGAATTCTCACAGAATCAGGACCTGTTCAAAAGAAAAGCATTTTGTATCCCGCAGACTCCAGGGGATGCAAGTTCAACGATATATACTACAACTGAAAAATGGAAAATAGTGAACTATTGCCAAGACCATGGTTGCTGTACTCAGTTTACACAGACCTCATATTCTGCTTCTGCTGCAAACTGTTTTCACCAACAGATAAGTACATAAGTACAAAGGTACATAAGTATTGCCATACTGGGAAAGACCAAAGGTCCATTGAGCCCAGCATCCTGTTTCCAACAGTGGCCAATTGTTGCATTCTCGAGGGCCTTGGCATTCTGTCAGGTCCTCAAGGCAGGACTGGAGTTCGTGAGCCCTTGGGCCACTGCCGAGGAGCGGCAGCGGCAGGCAAGACCACCTCGGGACTGGAAACACAGAAGAGCAGTACTGGAACTCTGGACTGGAGTAGTACAAGGCAGGCAACTAGAACAGATGAGACAGGAACAGCTTCACCTGCACCTAGCCACCGTTCCTCCGGAGTTGAGCTCCGAAGTGCAGGCGGCCGGCAGGACTTGCAGGATAAGGCAGGAACTGAAGATCCAGAGGACCCACCCTGGGTCTGGGATACATGAGGGCGACAGGGCATGGAACTAGACTCAGACAGTGTGCTGCTGCACAGCCACTAGCAAGACCCAGAAGACAGACCAAGGAACACAAGGCGTACAGAAGCTAGCAGGAGCAAGGACTAGGGCAGCAACAAACTAGGCAGAATGGGGATCCAGGAATACCCACAGGGTAAACCCTCTAGCTAGGTGGAGACAGGATACAGGAATAATTACCCAGGAAATACACACTAGCCAGACAGATACAGGAATCAGGATATACCCTCAGGATATACAAGCAGGGTAGGCACATAGGCTAGGCAAGGCAGGGTTCAGGGTAAAGAGAGCAAACCAGGAAGAATAGGCCAGAGGTCTTGGGCTGGCAGCAGAGCAAACAGAGTAACCAGGAATAACAGGCCAAGGGTCTTTGGGGCAGATAGGAGAACAGACAGAGTAAACCAGGACAAAGGCTTCACCCCAACCCAGGGTAAGCCAGGGACAGAGGCTTCACCCCAACACAGGGTAAGCCAGGAACAGAGGCTTCACTCCAAACACAGGGTAAGCCAGGAAGGACCCGCAGTCCACAGACAGACAGTGGCAGGGAAGACCCCCCACAGAAGGACAACAGAGACACAGACACAGAAAGAAACTGGGCTGGAACCCAGAGAGAGGCTAAGCAGTAGTGCAGCAGACACTTACTAACCTGACCTGGCCTAAGAGCATAACACTTCATGCAAAGGCCCAGAATGCCAGCACAACACTTCCTTATGAAGGCTCTCACTGATGAGGTCACCAGCAGCAGGACAGAAGCAGGAAGTACCTTGACCCCAAAGAGAGGCTTGACACACATAGGAAGTGAGCCCACAGGAAAGACAAACAGGAGCCATCTTGGAAGCTGGCATAGAGCCGGTGGCAGCCATCTTAGATGCTGGCTCCCTAGAGAGGCATAGCCCACACAGGTGAGGTCTAGTGAAGCAATCAGGTTCATGCTGGAAGCAGCCAGCACACCAGGACAGAGACAAGACTAACACAAACACAGAGAGAAGCCAGCAGAGCTGCTGACCCCCAGAAAGAAGGTAAGGCTGAGGGTGGTCCCAAAAATGTACAAAACATTCTATACTGCTTATCCCAGAAATAGTGGATTTTCCCCAAGTCCATTTAATAACGGTCTATGGACTTTTCCTTTAGGAAGCCGTCCAAACCTTTTTAAAACTCCGCTAAGCTAACTGCCTTTACCACATTCTCTGGCAACGAATTCCAGAGCTTAATTACATGCTGAGTGAAGAAACTTTTTCTCAGATTCATTTTAAATTTACTACATTGTAGCTTCATCGCATGCCCCCTAGTCCTAGTATTTTTGGAAAGCGTGAACAGATGCTTCACATCTATCCGTTCAACTCCACTCATTATTTTATAGGCCTCTATCATGTCTCCCCTCAGCCACCTTTTCTCAAAGCTGAAGAGCCCTAACCTCTTTAGCCTTTCCTCATAGGGAAGTCGTCCCATCCCCTTTATCATTTTCGTCGCCCTTCTCTGCACCATTTCTAATTCCACTATATCCAAGCGAATCATCCAGTAGTTTTATATCAACTGGCTACAACAACTGGAGGAGTGTATCCAAGGCACTGCATACACACGAAACAAGTCTGACTCATATGAAACATTCAAAAATGTGGATCGACTTCAGAAAGGATCTCAAAAACAAAACTACACTTGATTCACAACATCAAAGGCTGTATGAGCTAGAAAAAAAGCATTGGTTGGATATGATTGCAAGGCTCATCGAAATAATCAAATTTCTTAGATCTCAATGTCTGGCTCTATGAGACATATCTGATAAGCTTTTTGAAATAAATAATGACAACTTTCTTAAATTGGTTGAACTTTTTGGAAAGTTTGATTCTGTCATGACAGCACATATAAGGAGGGCTATAAGACAGGAATCCAAAATCCATTATTTCAGCAAAGACATACAAAATAAAACTATTGCAATTTTGGGCAAGGCCATCACTGAAAATATCTTGTCTGAAATCAAGAAAGCAGAGTACTATTTTATAGTATTGGACTGTACACCAGATGTCAGTCACACTGAGCAGATGACGGTTATTATTCATTTTGTTTCCTGCCAAGAAGGAAACGTAGACATTAAAGAACATTTTTTAGGCTTCCTAGATGTGCATGACTCAACTGGAGAGGGTTCATGTGACACTGTTATTAATCAACTGCGCACCTGGAATCTTAATATTAGTGATATGAGGGGCCAAGGCTACAACAACGGAGCCAGTATGAGAGGGAAAAGAAATGGGCTGCAGAGGTTGATTTTAAACATGAACCCTCATGCTTTCTACATTCCATGTGGAGCTCACAACCTGCATTTAGTTATAAATTATGCTGCCAAATTGAGCAATGAGACCATCGGCTTCTTTGGAGCAGTTCAATAGTTATATAAGTTTTTCTTCTCATCAACAAAGCGTTGGGCAGTTCTCAGGAAGCATGTTCCCTCTCTGACATTGAAACCTCTTTCAGAAACTCATTAGGAAAGTTGCATTGATGCTCTGCAACCACTCAGTCACCAAATTAGAGAAATCTATAACACTCTGTATGAGATACTTAATGATAAGAAGTATGACAACCAATCAAAATATGGAGGGCATATTTTGAGCACCAAGTTGAAGGATTTCCAATTCTTGTGTGAGTGCCAGTGAAAATGTTGCTACCGCTTTTACAGCCATTGAGAACTTCAAAACCTTTATTTCTAACAACCGTACTGATTCCAGATATGAGTCATTGCTTCAAATGGCTTGGCAAATTTGTCATGAAGTTGATGGGGAACCAAAGTTCAAAGCCACTGCTCAAATCTGTCAGAGGAAAAAGACTACACAGTTCCAGCATGAACAATAAGATGAATCACCTCAATCACCTGAGAATAAATTTCATGTAGATTTTTTCTTTACAGTTTTGGATGTTGCAATGACTTCCCTCAATGAAAGATTTGATCAGTTAGAACAACACTACAATCAATTGAAATTGCTGTACAACATAAATAAATTTGCTGAAACTGATCATGAACAGCTCCAACAGCATTACAATGATTTGCAACTTTATTTATCAGATGGTGATAATAAGGACATCAATGAAATTGAACTATATGATGAACTACATGCCTTTAAAGATCTGTTTAATACTGAATTGTGCCATTTTCATAATCCTTTTGAAACTCTCAAACAACCTCCCATTCCCAAATTTGAGCATCATTCTAAGGGGGTTGTTTTCTAGCTCGAGTTATCTGCAGCAGGGCCTATTTTATTCCTATGGACCCTGCCTCAGATAGCTTGAGCTAAGCTTTAGTAAACAACCCCCTAAGAATATTGCTGACAATTCCTGTTTGCGTGACAAATGGTGAGCAATCATTTTCATGGCTAAAAATAATAAAATGTTATTTGCGATCAAATATTTCTCAAGAAAGGCTTGTAAGCCTTGCCATGATTGCTATTGAGAATATCTGTGCCCAGTTATATACCAATGATTTAATTGCTAAGTTAGTGAACATGAAAGCACGAAAAGATAAGTGGTTGCAACATTTTGTAAACCCTCTATTTGTTCATTGATGCTACCATTTAATTAAAAAACAAAGTTAATAAAGGTACTTTGAAAAGGGGGGTGTGACCTACAATTTATATTAATGAGGGCTCCAATTTATAGGTTCACAGGAGAGCATCAGAACCCCTTGCACGGGCCCTGCCTGAAGGTATTTAACCCTCTTCCAATGGCATATGAGTAGACCCAGAAAAGACCCCCTACCCCTGCCCCACACCTATCTCCTATCTCCTTACCTTCCACCTCAAATAGTAAGTATGGAAAAAGTTCCACCTTTTCCATACGAACCCAGTAAGAAGTCAGATCTTCCCAATAATGAGCTGATACCATTCATAACACTGCTGTCTAGAAATACTGATAAAAATTCAGTAATCCCATACCCCCTCCTCCTTCCTCTACATTAGTCTAGTCCACCTTATTTTCATCCTCCTTCCTCCCCACAGAAAAGAACAAAATAACTGGTCCCTCTGTCTAAACTGTTTTTTATGGATATGGAATAGAAGATTAGCAAATAAAAACAAAAATTTGGGTAGAATCATCATTTGAAGTGTGGCCACTCAACCCTACCAGGATAAGTCCATGGATTTCCATCTCTGCAAGTCCAACTTAATTTAGGTTGTAAGCATATCATAATTCAAGAAAAACAGCTCAGAAAGATCTAATGAGATATACATTACCAGGTATCTAAAAACCTTCAGTGCCAACTTAAAAAGAAAGTCTTTCAGGTCCTCCATTGCTAAGTTAAAGCTAATCACTTCCATTTTGTCAATACTGGCTCTGAAACCATCTCAAACTGCATAGTTACTGCAACAAAGCAAGTACACAATGTTGAGGATCAGATATGAAAAGCAAAGTATCATCAGCAAACAATAGTATCTTCCGATGCTTCCCCTCCACTTTAAGATTGTAAGCCACCCAGATAGTTTCACTGCTGTACGGGATAGAAAAGTTTTAATAAACATGAAACTTAACTGGCTTTATCAATTTGGAATTTCAGATCTTGGCTGACAGAGGCTCCATGGGCAATGCAAAAAGTAGCGGGGACATGGGACACCCCTACCTTGTGCACTGGCCAAGCCTGGTCATCAGCAGTATGGCCATAAGTCCTGCTTTCAGCATGCCAATCTTCCTTTCTTGCGGACAGAAAGTCCTCCTCTGTCAGCTGAAGCGCCCAATGCTTCCAGAGCTTTGCAATGATGTAAGGTTGGTCCACTTCTCTTCCTCTGGTGGAAGACATATTCAGGAGTTTCAGGAGGAGTGGGCCAAAATCACATCAAACTAGTGGGTTCTGGATATTCGTACAGAAGATCCCAAGTTGGAGTTCTCCTGCCTGGTCTGTCTTCTCTTCTTGCAATCTCCTTGTCAAAAGGGAACCAAGGCAGTCAAGGTTCAGGCCAACATAGATTCCATGCTGGTGCTCTGAGCCATTGTTCCATTTCCCCAGGCTGAACAGGGACAAGGTAGATACTCCATCTACTTCATAGTCCCAAAGATGGATGGTACCTTTCATCTGGTCTTAGATCTCAAATGTCTAAACCACTGCCTCTGAGTTTCCTGCTTTTTCATGGAGACACTAAGAGCAGTCATAGCCTCGGTTCAAGCAGAAGAATTTTTCACCACCCTCGATCTCAAGGAGTCATACTTGCTTATATCCATATGACTGCCGCATCAGAAGTTTCTACATTTTGCGGTGCTGGGCCATCACTTCCAGTTCAGGTCTTTTCCATTTTGTCTCACCATAGTACCAAGAACATTTACCAAGGTTACAGTGGTGGTGGTGGCATTCCTTTGGCACCAACGAATCAGAGGTCACCCATATCTCGATGACTGGCTCATTTGTGCATCATCCTGTATGGACAGCATGGTAGCAATGGACAAAGTTGTCTATCTTCTGCAGTCAATGGGTTGGGTGATCAATTTCAAGATGAGCAGACCAACTCCATCACAGGTGCTGGAGTATCTGGGCATTCTATTTGACACAGCATGGGAGAGGATCTTCCTCACGGAACACAGGAGGTCAAAGCTGGTTCAACAGATTCATCTTTTCCTCAGTGAAGGCAGGCCCAGGGTCTGGGACTGTGTCCAGGTTCTTTGGTCAGTGACAGCAGCGATGGAAGTGGTGCCATGGGAAAGAGCTCATATGTGGCCATTGGAATCTCTTCTCAGTCACTAGTCTCTAGTGTCACAGAAGTAGAACCTTCATCTTCCTTGGACACTGGTTGCCAGATGATGGTTGTCACCCAGGAGTTTGACCGTTGGAGCTCCCTTTCTGATAAAACAATGAGAGGTGGTGACAACAGACGCAAGTCAGGTTGGGGAGCTCATTATAGTTCCATCTGGCACAGGGCACCTGGACAGAACAGTGGTGAATAAATCACTTGGAGCTCAAGGCACTGCAGAATGCCTTATGCGACTTCACTCCTTTTGTGGTGGAGGCCCTGGTCTGAGTTTTCTCCTACAGTACGATGGTGATGGCATATATCAATAAGCAAGGCAGGACCTGCAGCTGTACAATGGTGATGGAGGCAGCCTCCCTCATGAATTGGGAAGAGAAAAATCTTCTCTGCTTGTCAGCAGCTCATATCGCTGGATCCTTGAATATGAAAGTAGACTTTCTCAGCAGGCACTCCTTGGATCTAGGAGAATGGGAACTATCCAGCCAGGGTTTTCACTGATAGTGGACCGATGGGCTATCTGCTTCTAGGGTTGATGGCAATGAAAAGGAATGCCAAAGTGCCCAAGTTCTTCAGCCGTTGGAAAGAACCAGGCTTGATGGGGATCGATGCCCTACTGTAGGCCTAGCCAGACACATATCTACTGTATGTCTTCCCTCCATGATCCATTGTAGGCAGCATATTGAAAAGGATTGCATTGCAGCCAATTCTCATAGTCATGGATTGGCTGCGGAGGCCATGGTAGGCGGACCTGATTCGACTACTAGATGGGGGCCTTCTCCATCTTTCACAGGTACATGGACTACTGAAGCAAGGTCCAGTGCCCCTTTGGTCTTATGGCTTGGCCATTGAAAGGGCTTGGTTGAGATGAAAAGGTTATTCTGATTAGGTCATTGCTTTCATGCTTCAAGCTCGTAAATGATCTACATCCATGGCATATGCGAGGGTGTAGAGGACATTCGAGGGCTAATGTTCTGAGTGTGGACTTTCCCCCTTCTCTGCTCAGATTACAAACACCCTAGAGTTTCTCTAGGCTGGTCTTCAGAAAAGATTGGTGTTCGGTTCTCGAAAAAGTTCAGGTTGTGGCTTTGATCTGTTTACGGCATCATTCAATTCTTGCAGGGAGTGGGCCACTTGTGATCTCTCTTTCGTATGCCATGTCCAGAATGGAACCTTAATTTAGTCCTTCGGGCTCTTCAGAAGCCTCTTTTTGAACCTCTCCGAAAGGCCTCCTTGAAAGTTCTTACGCTAAAGACAGCGTTCTTGGTGGCTGTTGCATCAGCACGTACAGTTGTCAGGATCCCTTTCTTCACTGTTTGGAGGTTGGAGTCTCCCTGTGCACGGTTCTTTCCTTAATTCCAAAGTGGTATCAACATTTCATCTCAATCAATCTGTGGAGCTTCTGTCCTTTTGCAGAGAAAACAAAGAGGTTCAGTATTCTTCCTTGAACCTTCTTGATGTGCATAGACTCTTCATTCGATATCTGGAAGTCATGAATGAGTTTCGCAAATCAGACAGACTGTTTGTGCTTTTTGGTTGAAGAAGACTATCATGTCAGCTTATTTGCTTATGGGGAAGCAGGCTACTCAGGCCTTGGGGGCTCATTTTATGAGGCATTCAGTGACATCCTGAGCGAAGACTACCTTACTGTCTCCAGCGCATATTTGCAAGGCGGTGAGATGGTTGTCGCTACATACCTTTGCTAAGCACTAAAGGTTTAAAAAAGGTTTGTACAAATTCCTGGAGGAAAAGTCCATAGTCTTCTATTGAGGCAGACATGGGAAGCAACTGCTTGCCCTGGGATTTGTAGTATGGAGTGTTGCCACAATTTGGATTTCTGCCAGGTACGTGTGACCTGGCTTGGTCACTGTTTGGAAAACAGGATACTGGGCTAGATGGACCATTGGTCTGACCCAGTATGGCTACTCTTATGTTCTTATGGACATTGCAGCATGCTCTGATACCCATTTTGGGGTTTCAGTCCTCAGGACAGCGGCGCCAGGATCCTATCCACTGTAGGGATAGCTTTTGAATATCCAACAGGTTATGGACTAGTGGGAAGCCATGTAATGGAAGGAGAAATTAGGTCTTACCTGATAATTTTCTTTCCATTAGTCTTTCCGACTATTCCATATGGGTGTCTCTAGCATTAGCACATGCTAAAAACTCTAGCAAGCCTGCAGCATGGCTTAGTGTGTTCAATGATGCTATACATATAACAAGTGTATTCATTAATTAACATAAGTCCTTCATAAATCCTTCATATATATATATATGTATATTTTTTAACAAAAAAATCACACTATAATAACGCAATTCCCTGCACTGAACTTATCTTAAAGCTGTTGATTTATGTCCCAAAGATCAAGATGATAGTCATGTGATGACACTGGCATTAACCAAGCTGGTACATAAAAATATTATTCAGTGCAGATCCGCCACCCGAAATATTACAATTCTAAGAAAACATAATGTACGTTCCCTCTACTAATCTTTAAAATGCTATAATAGAAGAGTCAGGAGATCCCGGGAGGCTATTATGGCAAAAGGATAAGTCTGGTGGTCTCAGGTGGGTCTCAAATGATGAAGACTGGGAGTGTGGTGTGGTGCGGGTATATTGTTGAGACTGTCATAAAAAAAATTTACCTGCATCTGGTTATTGATCAAATGTGTATTTATTTCATTTATTTGTTGCATTTGTATCCCACATTTTCCCACCTATTTGCAGGCTCAATGTGGCTTACATAGTACCGTAATGGCGTTTGCCAATTCCGGTATAAACAGTTACACAGTGATGTTATGGTAGAATAAGGTTCATGTGGAGCAAACATATGAGGGAATAGTAAAGGGGAAGAGTTACGTTATATCCATTATGTTCTTTGGTTTTGTAGTGTTGCAGGGTTCAGGTATTTAAGTAGGGTTGGTGGGGTATGCCTTTTTGAACAAGTAGGTTTTTAGTGGTTTCCGGAAGTTTAGGTGGTTATAGGTTGTTTTCACGGCTTTTGGTAGTGTGTTCCATAGTTGTGTGCTTATGTAGGAATGATAAGTTTGTCTCCTACCGGGAGGTTGCTTGGCACAGACAACTGGATGGTGGCAATGATCTCTAGGAAGGCGTCAGAAACTGGGTTATTGCTTAGATTGAGAAGGGGTCAGTCCCTGCTGCTACCTCAGAAGCGAGTGCTAGGGCATAATCCTTTGAGGTGGTGGTGGAGGAGGAGTATAAAGACACTAGATGTTTTCATGGATAGGATTTTACAGATTTGAAAAATTGTTTTTAATTTGTACTTGTGTAAAAATGATTTAGATAACCATAGTGTGGGAAATGGTGCACTCTGGGGCTAGAACTACCGCTGGCACCTGCATTGGGCCAGCAGTAGCTCCAGATTTGCATGCAGCAAGCCATGCATGTCGTTTTGAGCACTCTTCACCATTATTGAAACTTCATCACTGGCTCCCTGTGGAACAAAGGGTCTTATTTAAACTTCTTACACTTATGTTTAAGGCTTTCAGATTAGGTCAATCTTGTTATCTCTCAAGTTTTACGATTCCTTATTCTCCTGCCTGCACTCAGTGCTCGCTCAATGGTCACCGTCTTGTTCTCCTTGGGCTAAAAAAGGCTAGTTTAGAGTCCACTCGTCACTGTGCCTTCTTTACTGCACCCTTTCACCGGAACTCTCTCCCCCAAAAAATCAGAAGTGAACTATCATTTGATAAATTAAAAGTTGCATTAAAAACTTGGCTTTTCACTCTAGCATTAGATTCTTCCTGACAACCTCTCCCCAATACAGGATTGCATTACCTTCTCTCCCTTTTTCCTCCCCTGCCGAACCTCCTCTTCCCCCTTGTTACTGCCCTCCTTCTTTCCTTTGCCCTTAGTTTGTATTCCTGTCTGTCTTTAATTTTAATGTGTGTAAACTGCTTTCACCCAACAAGTCGGTAAAGGCAATATATCAAGTGCAAATAAACTAAACTTAACTAAACCAGTAAAAGGGCTCCATAGGGAGAGATTCTACATATGGCGCCTAAAAAAATCGGCACTGACTAAGCATATTCTATAATCACTGATTTTAGAATATGCTTAGTTGATAGTTCAGCGCCTAAATCTATGCAAATCCGTTTACACCAATGAAAACGTGGCGTAAATCCCGGTGCTTAGATTTTGGCGAACTGGGCCATATTATATAATTAGGCATGTAAATTTCGGAATGCCCATGAAACGTCCATTTCTCCGCCCATAACCACACCCCTTTTTGATGCACATCGTTACAGAATACACTTAGCGAGTTGTGCACCTAAATTCTAATCAGTGCCAATTAGTGCTCATTATTGCTTGTTAAGTGCTCTTATCAGCGCTCATTAGCTTATTAAGCCAATTCACTTGTGTGCGTTGTTAGAGAAATTGGCGCAGATCTCTAGGCGCGCTATATAGAATTCAGAGGATAGTGTGTAACTCAAAGAGGGTGTGGTGATCAGCATGTTAGGAGCATTCTGAAAAGTTGTGCACATAGTTACAGAATACTGCCTCAGCGCACCTAACTTCGGTGCCAGCACTGATACCAGGTTTCAGCGGGCGTACATCTGGTGCCTAAATTTAGGCGTGGGAATCGGCACTCTGCACCGTTCATAGATCAGCGCTTAGCACCTATTTTGGCACCCATTTTTGAGCACCATTTACTGAATCTGGCCCAGACTGTATTGGAGTGAGTGGGTGTGTTTTAAGAAGTGTCTATGTACATGGGTAGAATGAAAAGACATCATTGGATTAGGTTGGATTTATTCTTTTTAACCCATCCTTATCCAGGGCGGCTAACAAACATGCATACATAAAATCACATATAAAACAAATACAAAACAAATTCTTCATAATACGCAATCAAAAACAAAAAAATACAGTTTTATTCTCCACCACCGCCAACTCCAGGCTCCGCCCTTTCTGCCTTGCCTCACCCCATGCGTGGAACAGGCTCCCTGAGCCCATACGCCAGGCCCCCTCCCTGCCCATCTTCAAATCATTGCTCAAAGCTCACCTCTTCAATGTTGCCTTCGGCACCTAACCACCTCTATTCAGGAAAGCTAGACTACCCCAACTTGACATTTCATCCTTTAGATTGTAAGCTCCTTTGAGCAGGGACCATCCTTCCTTCCTTGTTAATTTGTACAGCGCTGCGTAACCCTAGTAGCGCTCTAGAAATGTTAAGTAGTAGTAGTAGTATATTATTAGGATTTATTTACCACCTTTTTTAAGGAATTCACTCAAGGCAGTGTATAGCAAGAATAAGTGAAGCATAAGCCATAGACAAGTACAGTGGTAAAAATATTCAAACAACAATACAATGTATGGCATAGTATGCTACTTTACACTCGGGCTCATTTTCAAAAGAGAAAAACGTCCAAAAAGTGGCATAAGTCTGCATTTGGATGTTTTTTCTCACAAAAACGTCCAAATCAGTATTTAAAAAAAAAACTATTTTTAGATGTTTTTCTCTGAAGTTTGCCAGAAGTGCATCCAAATCTCAAGGGGGCGTGCCAGGGGCGTGTTCAGGGTGGAACTTGGGCATTCCTAAGACTTAGACAATTTTCAGCCATAATGGAACAAAACAAAAACATCCAGGACTAAGACGTTTTGAGCTAAACCTGTTTTTATTACAAATAAGGCACAAAAGGGTGCCCTAAATAGCCAGATGACCACTGGAGGGAATCAGGAATGACCTCCCCTTATTCCCTCAGTGGTCATTAACCCCCTCCCACCCCCCAAAAATGTGATGAAAAACATTACTTACCAACCTCTATGCCAGTCTCAGATGTTATACTCAGGTCCATTAGAACAACATGCAGGTCCCTGGAGTAGTCTAGTGTTGGGTGAAGTGCACTGCAGATAGGTGGACACAGGTTTCTACCGCCCCCTACCTGTTACACTTGTGGAGAAAACTGTGAGCCCTCCAAAACTCACCAGAAATCCCCTGTACCCACATATATTTATTTATTTATATTTTGCTCACACCTTTTTCAGTAGTAGCTCAAGGTGAGTTACATTCAGGTACTCTGGATATTTCTCTGTCCCCGGAGGGCTCAAAATCTAAGTTTGTACTTGAGGCAATGGAGGGTTAAGTGACTTACCCAAGATCACCAGTGGGATTTGAACCTACCACCTCTGGATTGCAAGACCAGTGCTCTAACCACTAGGCCACTCCCCTTCACTTGAAAAGGCTATGTTAGTGGTGTACATTTGGGGGTAGTGGGTTTTGGGGGGCTCAGCACACAAGGTAAGGGAGCAATGATGAGATGCGTTCCTGGGAGCAGTTTATGAAGTGCACTGCAGTGCCCCCTAGGTTGCCCTATTGCTGTCCTGGGATGTCAGGGGGACCAGTGTACTAAAAATGCTGGCTCCTCCTACATCCCAATGGCTTGATTTTGTGCCTTTTGCACTTGGACTTTTTTTTTTTTTTTTTAAATGGACCAAAAAAAAAAAAACCTGTGGAAATCACAAAACATCCAAAAAACAAAATGTCCACAGTATTTTTGAAAAAAAAAAAAAGATAGACATTTTTCTTTTTCAGAAATGACCTCCTTCACTATTTAGATTTTGGACGTTTTTTTGCAAAACATCCAAAGTCGGACTTAGACGTCATATCAAAAATGCCCCTCAGTGTCACAGAAGAGCTATCCTTTGCACAAAATAAACAAAGAGACAAACAGCAAAAGTGACAAAAAAAGAGTCTCAAAACAAACGGTGCAGGGCAGAAATTTATTGGTGGGTATCAAAGGCTGGATACGAGCCATGTTTCGGCCATAAGGCCTGCCTCAGAAGTCAATACTTGCAATTTCCCATTGATAAAATAATCCTGAAATTGAACCTGAAAAACTACCCCAATATCGCGCTCTGAACAGTATAGTGCCGGGATACAGCTCTATTCTCAAACACAATAAAACATCTTAATAGCCAGCATAAGGTGTAAGCATAGAAGGAACATATAGGGGCCCTTTTACTAAGTCACGCTAAAAAGTGGCCTGTGCTATACTTAGCATGAGGATTTCCCACACTCTGAGGCCACGTAGCACAGCAGTAAAATGGCCGCAATTATGTTTTTTCTATTAATGGCCATGCACTAATTTCCCAATTAGCAAGGTTATTAGTGCGGGAGCTCTTACTAAACTTGCACTAATAGGTAGTGTGCAATGATTTGCCAATTAGTGCAGGGCACACCTACTCTCCACCCTCAAACACGTCTCCCGTGCTAAAATATATTTTATATTTTTTAGCGCGGGTTTGGCACGCACCTATCCCAGAACTACTACGGGATGCCTGAGCGTGTCCCACAGTAGTGCCTTTTAGCATGCAGTAGTCGAACGTTAGTGCGTACCGCCACTTAGTAAAAAGGCCCCATAGATAAAATAGAAGTGGTTTCCTACTTTAGACTGTGGTTCAAAGCGTCTGTGTCACAAAAGTTCTTAAAACTATTCTTCTGTCAATAAGCGTTTGATAGACATTATCCTGGTGTTTTTCTTTGAGTTCCCTGGTGTATCTATGTCGCTTCTTATTCATTGTTATGATACAGGTAGTATTATTGTCTTTCTGCCTAGACTTTAATATCAAATAATATGTCTGCTTTCCCAGCTCTCTACTTGGCCCTGTTTACTGTAACATCCGTCTAGGACATCCTTGTTGACAGATGGTAAATACATATATGGAACATATTTTTTTAAAAGAGCAAGTAATACAACTAATGGAAATCAATTATATGTGTGCATACATTGCATTTACTAAACCGTGAGAAAAAGAGCCCTGTGGTAGCTTTTCCGGATATTGTCATCTGTCTTCCTCTTTTTGTGATCTCTTGTAGTTTATGAAGGTGTTCTCTAGGCAGATAGGAGGGGGGGGGGGGAGTGAAATTGGGCTAGTGACACCCCTTACACTTGCCTACAGACACTCACCCTTGTGGGAGATAAACTTCTCCCCTTATGGAGAATAACTTAGTGGTGGATTACCAACTTACACCAGACAACGTTGTCATTAGCTCAGTTCATTTATTGTTCTCATCAAAAACAGAAGTACAGAAAGTGTAGCCTATAATACAAAAATTACAGGTTAAGGGGAGAACTTTGCCTAGCTAACTTCTTACCCAGGGTAGGTAGACTTCCCCGTAGTTCCGTTCATTACTTTTATACAGGTGTATAATCAACTGCCCATGTGACACAGGTCGTTACACAGAAAACTGTCAAAACACAAAAACATCTCCATACTTAGTATTGAATCCTTAAAAAAAAAACACAAGTTTACAGTTATTTCTGATGCCATGGCTGGGTGTGTTCTCCTTTTCACTTCCCCTTTCCTCATACTGGTCAAAACTGGTTTTACTGTCTGGCCTCTTATTCAGCCATGTCAGCTGATGCATGTTGCTTCAAATTTCTCACCTTGTCCTTATATGGTATGGCATAAGCCTTGTCTGTACTCTTATATCAGAGCCTGGTTCTTCTTCAATTTCAAGGCCTACTTATGTCAAGGCCTACCTTGTTGTTTCCATGCTACCTCTGACAGTACAAAGGCAAACCTCCTTTTTCTTTCTTTTTCAGTTATTTCTTTTGAGAACCAAAGTGACCTTCTTTTCCTTTTTATTTACTTTCCTTACAAAAAGGTTTGTTACCCTTAAAATAGCTCCCTTCAGTTTTGCCCACTGCTTTCCTCTTCTTCCAGATGTTCCCATCCAGACATTTCCTTGAGGTAATCCCCTATCTGAACAAAGTTTTTTTTTTGAAGGCTAGGACTTTAGCTTTTGAATGAACCTTCTCTATACCTATGTTTATATTAAACCCCACCATCCGGTGATCACTGGATGCCATAGGATCCCCTACTATAACATCAGTAACACTCTCCCCATTCATAAGCACTAAGTCCAGTATGGCCTTATCCCGTGTAGGTTCCACTATCAACTGCTGGCATAGTTCCCCCTGTGGAGAATATAGGGTCTCCATACTTCTAGAAGACCATGAATAAGGGAATACCTCAGAGCCTGTGTTTCATCATCAACTTTGGAAAGTCAATACTTAAACAAGAAGTTTCATTCATAGGAGCTCTTCTGGACACTGTTCATGCAAAAGCTTTTCTCCTTCAGGAATGGTTGCAAAGACTCCTAGTATTCAAAGGCAATTAACTGCATCCACTATCCAAGTAAGTGCCCTAGGTGGCCCTATCTGAGAATTTTCAGTGGCACTATCATCCTAATTCTATAAACTAGCATGCCCAAATTTATGTTAGCATGCAAATTTGCATGCACAGCTTATAGAATACGGTCAGTTGTGCGTACAACATAATGTAATAATTGGCTGTTAATTGGACAGCCAATTATTGGTTTAAATTGGTGTTGGTGCTAATTGGCACTTAATAGCAATTGCATGCCCAACTGCCACTAGTTGCTATTCTAGAAGTTGCATGCCTAACTGCCAACAGTTAGGCTCAAGCATTTAAACCAACCTTTGATTGCTCATGCCTAAAGACAGGTATGAAACTGCAAACTTATGCTAGTATTCTATAATGGCAGTTTTACATGGAACTGCCATTACAGAATTCATGCTTAGCACGCATCATCCTGGTGACTAACGTTTGGCACCCTTTCTTGAACCTACCCCTACATGAGCAGCGCCACTGAAAATCTTTATAGACTGATCACTATCAGTGCAAGAGAGAGTGACAGTATTTTGCCCAACTATATGGAAAGCAGTCTGCTATTTGTGTAATTATTCTGATAAATTTAGGCCAGAAAAAAGGCTATCCTAAATTTAACCCGATAATGGATTGAATAGCACTGAAACGGTTCTTCTTACCTTAATATCCAAATTCAAACAAGAAATAGCAATTGGAAACCGTATCCTTCTTCTACAATTTGACTTATCCAGCGCTTTTGACATGGTTGATCATACTATCCTAACTAAACTTCTGGACAAACTTGGGATCGGTGGCAATATCATCAACTGGATAAAAGGCTTTATTACCACAAGATCTTACCAAGTCAAAGGAACTACAAATATATCTTCCCCATGGTCATCTGGATGCGGGGTACCGCAGGGATCTCCACTTTCCCTGATACTCTTCAACTCATGATGATTCCCCTAGCCAAGTTACTAGCCAAACATGGCCTTAATCCCTTCATCTATACTGACAACGTCACTATATTTATCCCCTTTAAATCTAATCTATCTGAAATCTCCGATAAAATAAATATAGGCATGACTACCCTAACCTCTTGGGCTAACGCTTTCAAGATGAAATTAAACAAAGAGAAAACACAGTGTCTAGTCGTTTCATCTCAATACTCTCCACTTCTCCCGACTACTCTTAGCACCCCAGACGTTAAACTCTCCATATCTGACAACCTATAAATACTAGGAGTAACGATTGATAACCATTTATCATTCGAAAACCATGCTACATTCATCACAAAAAATGCTTAATATGATGTGGATTTTGAAACGAGTGAAATCATACCTTCCCCTGGACACCTTTCAGAACCTAGTACAATCCACAGTACTCATGCACGAAGATTACTGCAACAGTGTTTTCTTAGGATGTAAGACCCTAATCCTGAAGAAACTTCAGACTACCCAAAACACGGCAGTCAGACTTATCCTTGGCAAGTCAAGATTCGATAGCGCAACACCTCTTCGAGAGAAGCTTCATTGGCTCCCCATCAGAGAAAGAATAAATTATAAAGTCCACACTCTGATTCATAAGATCATATACAGTGGGGGAAATAAGTATTTGATCCCTTGCTGATTTTGTAAGTTTGCCCACTGACAAAGACATGAGCAGCCCATAATTGAAGGGTAGGTTATTGGTAACAGTGAGAGATAGCACATCACAAATTAAATCCGGAAAATCACATTGTGGAAAGTATATGAATTTATTTGCATTCTGCAGAGGGAAATAAGTATTTAATCCCTCTGGCAAACAAGACCTAATACTTGGTGGCAAAACCCTTGTTGGCAAGCACAGCGGTCAGACGTCTTCTGTAGTTGATGATGAGGTTTGCACACATGTCAGGAGGAATTTTGGTCCACTCCTCTTTGCAGATCATCTCTAAATCATTAAGAGTTCTGGGCTGTCGCTTGGCAACTCGCAGCTTCAGCTCCCTCCATAAGTTTTCAATGGGATTAAGGTCTGGTGACTGGCTAGGCCACTCCATGACCCTAATGTGCTTCTTCCTGAGCCACTCCTTTGTTGCCTTGGCTGTATGTTTTGGGTCATTGCCGTGCTGGAAGACCCAGCCACGACCCATTTTTAAGGCCCTGGCGGAGGGAAGGAGGTTGTCACTCAGAATTGTACGGTACATGGCCCCATCCATTCTCCCATTGATGCGGTGAAGTAGTCCTGTGCCCTTAGCAGAGAAACACCCCCAAAACATAACATTTCCACCTCCATGCTTGACAGTGGGGACGGTGTTCTTTGGGTCATAGGCAGCATTTCTCTTCCTCCAAACACGGCGAGTTGAGTTCATGCCAAAGAGCTCAATTTTTGTCTCATCTGACCACAGCACCTTCTCCCAATCACTCTCGGCATCATCCAGGTGTTCACTGGCAAACTTCAGACGGGCCGTCACATGTGCCTTCCGGAGCAGGGGGACCTTGCGGGCACTGCAGGATTGCAATCCGTTATGTCGTAATGTGTTACCAATGGTTTTCGTGGTGACAGTGGTCCCAGCTGCCTTGAGATCATTGACAAGTTCCCCCCTTGTAGTTGTAGGCTGATTTCTAACCTTCCTCATGATCAAGGATACCCCACGAGGTGAGATTTTGCGTGGAGCCCCAGATCTTTGTCGATTGACAGTCATTTTGTACTTCTTCCATTTTCTTACTATGGCACCAACAGTTGTCTCCTTCTCGCCCAGCGTCTTACTGATGGTTTTGTAGCCCATTCCAGCCTTGTGCAGGTGTATGATCTTGTCCCTGACATCCTTAGACAGCTCCTTGCTCTTGGCCATTTTGTAGAGGTTAGAGTCTGACTGATTCACTGAGTCTGTGGACAGGTGTCTTTCATACAGGTGACCATTGCCGACAGCTGTCTGTCATGCAGGTAACGAGTTGATTTGGAGCATCTACCTGGTCTGTAGGGGCCAGATCTCTTACTGGTTGGTGGGGGATCAAATACTTATTTCCCTCTGCAGAATGCAAATAAATTCATATACTTTCCACAATGTGATTTTCCGGATTTAATTTGTGATGTGCTATCTCTCACTGTTACCAATAACCTACCCTTCAATTATGGGCTGCTCATGTCTTTGTCAGTGGGCAAACTTACAAAATCAGCAAGGGATCAAATACTTATTTCCCCCACTGTATGAAGAATCCCCTAACTACATGAATAACCTCATTGCCCTCCCAACCAGAAATAGATCATCATCTTCTCGTACTTACTTCAATTTACACCTTCCCAACTGCAAAGGTATTAAATAGAAGACCTCCTATGCATCCAGTTTCTCCTTTTTGAGCAGCCAGCTTTGGAAAGCTCTGCCAAGATCCATTCGAACAATCAACGACCATCTACCATTCAGAAAAATGTTGAAGACCCATCTCTTCAAGAAAGCTTACCCTAATGACCCAACTTAACTTTTTAAGCCCACCCACATGATTCCTGCCCCGACGATTATTATACCTTTGACCATGTCTCACAATCTCCTTATGCTCATTCCTCAATCTCTTCCTCTCCATCCTTCCTACTCCTTACCCCTCCTAATCTCTTCTCCTTTTGCTCATCCTATCTTTGTTTACCTCTCCATGCTCAATTTATATATCCTCAAAACCCCACTACTACTATGTTTACTACAACTTGTAACATTCTCCTTCAAGACTTTGTAATTCTATTTACTATGTAATCTGCATTGAACCTGCTATATGTGGGAAAGCGCGGGGTAAAGAGCAAGAAACACAAGTAATGGAAATCAATTATACTGTATGTGTGCATACATTGCATTTACTAAACCATGAGAAAAAGAGCCCTGTGGTACTGGTGGGGGCTATTTTTCCCGTGCGCCAAGGCACTTTTTACCGCAGCTGGTAAAATGGCCAAAAAAACATGGCCATGTGGTAAGATAACTCTTACCGCATGGCCATGTGGCGGTAAGGGCTCTCATGGTAACCCTGCGGTAACCGGGCAGCGCACAGTGATGCCCAATTACTGCCTGGTTAGTGCCGTGCTAGGGAAAAAAATTCCCGGAGCACCGGAAATGGCACGCGCTCCAGCCGGAACTACTTCCAGTGGTCATGTTGGGCCAGTGGTAGTTCTGTTTTAGCATGTGATAAGCTGCCATTATGTAAAAGGCCCCCTTACTGAGTTACAGTGGAAATTTATTACCCCCCCCCCCCCCCCCAGGAAGAATGAACATGGTTGGCAGAGTGGTAAGATGCTGTGGACTCTATTATCTCCTGGAGTTTATTTTTTCTTTACAAGGGCCCAGGGGTAATAACTCATTGTAATCTTACCACAACCAGTCTGTTTATGTTTTACTTAGCTTTAGAACGGAACAAAGGAACATCTATATAAATAATTCTCATCTCCAACGTTCAGTGAAGCACTGAATCTACTGTTCCTAGGGTAGGCTGTCAGGACCACTCACCCTCCTAGGCTGTCACCACCACTCACCCTCACTCAGTAGACACGCCCTCAGCCACGCCCCTTCCGGACATAATTCACAACCCCAACGTTCTAATGAAGCAACATTTTCCAACTCCAACTTCCGTCATGCTGTAGATCGCAGTAGAACCATGACAGTCTGCCCCGCCCTCGCGTACAACATCATGATGTCGAGAGCAGAGCCACGGAGGACCAATCAAACAGCACCCATAATGCTTCGCTACCGAACGACACACACCAATACCTTACACATGCACGAAGCACCGGGGCAGAGGGAGCTGCAGCGAACGAACGAAGTTTAGCGAACTCGGAGGAGCAGGCGCATGCCGCAGCACCCCCCCCCCCAGCGCGTGCACCCTGGGAGGGTGTCATTTCGCCAGAGGTGGGGCGCACTGCGCCCGGGGGGGGCGCATCGGCGCTCCGCCCCGGGTGCCATCCAGGCCAGGAATGCCACTGAACGTCCAACTAAACAAGTGCTTTCCAGATTTATCCTGGTAAATTCACACTCATTCAGCTCATGCAATAATTGTGCTTGAAATAAAATGTGCATACATTGGAGATTTGAAATGGGACACAATTGGGAAGCTGTGATCTAAGCTAATAATGTTCTGCACAAGGGTGTGTTCGAGTGCTTTGATATACATCAGCCCCCGGCCCAGCCTGGTGGCTCAGTGGCAGTGTTGCATTTTTCTATACAGGAGATCTGGGTTTGTTTTCTGACAGTTTTACTGTAGGGACAGTTCTATCATCGTTAAAACATGCGATCGTTAAACCTATTCTTAAAAATCTACACTGGATCCCTCTCAACCAACCAACTATCGTCCTGTATCTAATGTTTCTTTTCTATCAAAAATAGTGGACACAGTTGTTTTTGAACAGCTTCAGCATTATATTGAAATTACTAATGTTTTCCACCTGCACCAATCAGGATTCAGAACTGGGCACAGTAGTGAAACAGTTGTAACAGCACTGTTCAGTGATCTGGAACTTGTCAAAATTGCATTACTTATTTTATTTTTTGTTACATTTGTACCCTGCTCTTTCAGACGCATGGCAGGCTCAATGTGGCTTACATGGGGCAATGGAGGGTTAAGTGACTTGCCCAGAGTCACAAGGAGCTGCCTGTGCTGGGAATTGAACTCAGTTCCTCAGTTCCCCAGGACCAAAGTCCACCACCCTAACCACTAGGCCACTCCTCCACTCCAATTCCTAGATCTATTGGCGGCTTTTGATCTTATTGATCATTCTCTTCTATCACATTTAACATCTTCGGGTATTTCAGGGATGGTACTACAGTGGTTCACTTTTTTTCTGGAGAGTCGGTCTTTCACCGTAGTTCAACAAACATCGTCCTCATTATTTTACTCAGGGGCCCTTTTACAAAGGCGCGTTAGGCGCTACGAGTGTGCACTGCATGCCTAAATGAGACTACCGCACCCCCTGATGGTAACTGTAAATTTGGCACACACCAATAACGCCTAGATGATTTATTTATTTATTTCCTCCCACGCGCGTCATTTCTGGCAGTAATCAGCAGTTGGCATGCGCTGACTGGTCACCACATGTGTAATGCATGAGCCCTTACCGCTAGATCGATGGGTGGTGTTAAAGGCTCAGGCCAGTTTTGGACGTGGATGCACGCCAGTTTCAGTTTTACCACATGCCCTTTTCCCGTTCCATTAAAAAAAAGCCCTTTTTTGCAAACGTGTTAAAAACTGGCCCGGCATGCGTCCGATACATGCACCTACACTACCGCAGGCCACTTTTTATTGCAGTTAGTAAAAGGACCCCTCACTGTCTCGTGATATTCCTCAGGATTCAGTCCTTTCTCCTTCTCTAATCTTTTTTGTAAGTCCTCTTGCACTTCTTAGCCAAACTTGTGGTATTAGTACATATTCTTTTGCTGATGATTTCCTTCTGGTATATTATCCGCCTTATTTTCGAAAAAGAAAGACGCCCATATTTCGACCCAAATCGGGAGATGGGCGTCTTTCTCCCGTGGGCACCCAAATCGGTATAATTGAAAGCCGATTTTGGGCGTCTTCAACTGCAATCTGTTGCGGAAACGGCCGAAGTTGATGGGGGCGTGTCGGAGGCGTGGTGAAGGCGGGACTGGGGCGTGTTTATCGGCCGAGGAGAGATGGGCACCCTTGGCTGATAATCAAAAAAAGAAAGGTGTTTTTAGCGCGAATTTGGGTCACTTTTTTTGGACCCTTTTTTTTCATGAACAAGTCCCAAAAAAGTACCCTAAATGACCAGATGACCACCGGAGGGATTTGGGGATGACCACCCCTGGCTCCCCCAGTGGTCACTAACCCCCTCCCACCAAAAAAAAACAACTTTAACAACTTTTTTTCCAGCCTGTATGCCAGCCTCAAATGTCATACCCAGCTCCATGACAACAGTATGCAGGTCCCTGGAGCAGTTGCTAGTGGATGCAGTGGACTTCAGCCAGGTGGACCCAGGCCCATCCCCACTTGTTACATGTGGTGGTAAATGGGAGCCCTCCAAACCACCCCCAAAACCCACCGTACCCGCATCTAGGTGCCCCCTTCAGCCATAAGTGCTATGGTAATGGTGTAGAGTTGTGGGGAGTGGGTTTTGGGGGGGATTTGGGGGGCTCAGCACCCAAGTGGACTTCAGAGGTAGTTAACTTTAGTTTTTTAATTGTTACAAGTGCCCCCTAGGGTGCCCGGTTGGTGTCCTGGAATGTGAGGGGGACCAGTGCACTATGAATCCTGGCCCCTCCCACGACCCAATGCCTTGGATTTGTTTGTTTTTGAGCTGGGCGCCTTCGGTTTCCATTATCGCTGAAAAACGATACCGCCCAGCTCAAATCCGCACAAATCCGATGCATTTGACTGGCACAAACCGTAGTATCGGAAAAAAGATGGACGACCATTTTTTTCCAAAATACAGTTTGCCCCGCCCCTTCACATACCCGTTCTTGGAGATAGACGCCCATGGAGATGGGCATTCGCATTCGATTACGCCCCTCCACACTTCCCAGTCATGCGCTGACATTGATCCTCTCCAAGATTGCTTAGGAAAAGTTGCTACTTGGCTTAAGGAACATGAAATGCTAAATAGTAGTAGTAGTCATCTTATTCTCAACCTGTTGGATCACAGGGTCTTCCTCTTTCACCCCATCTTTGGAACTGGTGTTATTTAACAGGCGAATCACCCCCGTTTTGTCATTTAGATACCTGGGAATAATTCTGGATATAGCCTTGACCTTTACTCCTCAAATATCATAAGTTGTAAAATCAGGCTTTTTCTTGTTGTGTCGTTTAAGAGCAGTTCGTAACATCTTGGATCAGTCTTCTCTGTGTTCACTGTATTATGCGTACATCAACTCCCAGTATGACTATTGTAACTCTATCTATACAGGTTTTACTAAAACTAATCTCAAACATTTACAAACATTACAAAATACTGCAGCACGCATTGTATGCAATGCCAAATGATATAATCATGTTTCTCCTCTATTACGGCGCCTACACTGGTTTCTCATTGAATCCCGGATTAAATTCAAAATCCTTATGATGACCTTCAAAATTATGCACACAGCCATCCATCCTACCTTGCTAGCCATATCATTCTCTATATGCTGTTTCGTACATCACTCCTTGACAGATAACAGATTAGTTCTTCCATCCCCATTAAGAGCCCATTGGGAATCAACATGTTTTTCTTCTTGGCCCTGGCCCTCTGGAACTCGCTCTCTATGCATTTACGACTCCCAGAGTCATATGAATTTTTTAGAGACTTGCTGAAAACTTATTTTTTAATTTGGCTTTTGGACTTTAATTTTTCTAACCATTTGGCTTACAGGGTGTTCAGTCTACCTAGTTATACTTCTGCAATGGGAACAAAACTGTATTTAATTAGTTTTGATAAGCCTCACAAAAATGAAATCTAGATTTTAATTAGCTATCTGTCAATGGTTTGAATATGGGGTTTGCCTGCGTTATGATGATAGCTCTTGAGTGCATGAACTTTCCTATCAATTATGGATTGCCAATGTTTATAAAGTTTTATGTATTGTTTGTATTTTGTTTATTGATATATTGTGAACTGTTTTAGTTTGACTACAAGGAAAATGGTATATCAAGTGACATAATGATAAACGATCCTAGTTTCTGTACTTCAGGCTTGTTGGGGAGTAGGATGCTGTGGGGGGTGCTTAATAATCTGATCGCTGTGCAAATATACCATGTTCTGAAGGGGGTTGTAACTTGTGGCCCCAGTCAATGATTGCTCCTGTGATGCTTGGACTGTGTGAGAGGAGGGTGAAAATTAGTGAAAACCCATGTATTACTACTGTACTACTGCTGCTAATTCTTTTTTTTTTTTTTTTTTTCGTAAATCTGTTAGAGGATTTACTCCAAATGAAAGCTCATAGTTCTGAAGTCCCACTAGTGCAATACTTCTCAATCCAGTTTTAAGGTTTTCAGAATACCCACAATGAACTTGCATGAGATAAATTTCCATTTAAGGAGGCAGTGCATACAAATTTATCTCATGTATATGCATTTTGTGGGTATTCTGAAAACCTGACTGGTTGGGTGTGCCGCCAGGACTGGATTGAAAAACATTGCACTAGAGGATGGTTCTGAAACATCTAGAAGCCCACATAGAGCAGACAAAAGCTACCAGACAACCACAACCATCCCTCCTCTCTTCCTCTCCATGAAAATGAAACAGGAGTTTCAATAGCAAATTGTACATTTTCTACTGTGATCTACTGTATAAATGGTGAAATACAAAACTTACCTAGACATCACATTGAAATAACATAGTTACTGTATATATTCTAATATAAACAGATTTTTTGACAAAATCAAAAATTGCATCTTGGTTCATATTCAAGCCTTCTCTCCCTCCCCTGCGATGTCCTTCTTCTGCTGCCAGTGCTGCCCCACTCCCCTGAACTGGATGAACTTCCATTTCCTTCTTCTTTTCCTTCCTCCTCCTCCTGAACAGGTGAAGTCATCTTCCTGGAGCCACTCACAGGTGCTCCTCTGCAAGCCTACCGTAGTGCCCTGGTGGTCTAGTGGCAAGTTGGGGCAGGAGAGATCCCCTCTTGCTTCTGCACATGCAGTCTCTATAGTGAAAATGGCTGCTCCAACTCACCATTAGATGACTAGAGTGGTATAGTAGGCCCAGAGGGGTCTAGGTGTGGATCTGGTAGGGGGGGCAGGGAGGAAGTGGGAGCTTTTCCAGTTCTGGGAGGGTGCCGCAGCAGTGGAGGAGGAGCAGGGACACCATGGGGGAGAGAGAGGGAAGGAGGGAAACGTCAGACACCACGGGGGAGGGAGGGAAGGAAGGGAAAACTGGAATATATAGCTTCAGTTTATATTTAAGTTAACATTTCCCTCCCCCCCCCCTCCTTTATAAGGGAAAAATATTATATTCGGAATGAATATATACAGTAATCAGTTCACTGATGGTATAATGTTATTTGGTTTGCCATTTCCCTTATGCCCACTCTTATCAAAACTGGAAATATATTCTGTTTTGTTTTTCAAACAGGAATATGAAAGGTATTGGGTGGAACTCCGGGGTACAACACTGTTCCTGTATACTAATGACAGAGAGGAAATGGTAAGCAGTTGATATTTGTCATGCTACTATAGTGCGTTACTATTACTTGTCCTCATCCACTGAAATTATATATAGCTGTTTAAGGAACAATTCTACTTTTTTGTCCTCTTTCCTGGAAGCTTTCCAACAGTACAGGTCAATCACTTTTAGAAACCATTATTTGATTGGACATTCATTCACATACAAAAAGTTTCACAGACACCTTCAAACAAAAAACCCCAACTGCCAGATTAGCATTACATTGAATTTGCTTACTGTCATAGTAACATATAGTAACATAGTAGCTGACGGCAGAAAAAGACCTGCACGGTCCATCCAGTCTGCCCAACAAGATAACTCATATGTGCTAATTTTTGTGTATACCCTACTTTGATTTGTACCTGTGCTCTTCAGGGCACAGACCGTATAAGTCTGCCCACCACTATCCCCGCCTCCCAACCACCAGCCCCGCCTCCCAACCACCGGCGCTGGCACAGACCGTATAAGTCTGCCCAGCACTATCCCTGCCTCTCACCACCGGCTCTGGCACAGACCGTATAAGTCTGCCCAGCACTATCCCCGCCTCCCAACCACCAGTCCCGCCTCCCACCACCGGCTGGCACAGACCGTACAAGTCTGTCCAGCACTATCCTCGCCCCCCAACCACCAGCCCTGCCTCCCAATCTTGACTAAGCTCCTGAGGATCCATTCCTTCTGCACAGGATTCCTTTATGATTATCCCACGCATGTTTGAATTCCGTTATCGTTTTCATTTCCACCACCTCCCGCGGGAGAGCATTCCAAGCATCCGCTACTCATCATCCTGCAGTGTGCTAACCTGGACCTTCAACTCATCAGAGATTAGGGACTCTTGTTACAAATGAAGATTCATTCTCCTGCAAGTGATATAAGATATAGCAGAATTAGGAAAGGTACAGAGAAGGGCGACCAGAATGATAAAGGGGATGAGACAACTTCCTATGAGGAAAGGCTAAAGAGGTTAGGGCTCTTCAGCTTGGAGAAGAGATGACTGAGGTGAGATATGATAGAGGTCTTTAAAATACTAAAGGGGATGGAACAAGCAAATATAAATCACTTGTTTACTCTTTTTTCCAAAAATACAATGACTAGGGGGCATGCAATGAAGCTACTAAGTAGTAAATTTAAAACAAATCAGAGAAAATATTTCTTCATTCAATGTGTAATAAAGTTCTTGAATTCATTGCCAGAGAATGTGGTAAAAGCAGTTAGCTTAGCAGGTTTAAAAAAGGTTTGGACAAGTTCCTAAAAGAAAAGTTCATAACCCATTATTAAGATGGACTTAGGAAAGTCCAATGTCTATTTCTGGGATAAGCAGCATAAAATCTGTTTTACTCTTTTGGGATCTTGCTAGTTACTTTTGACGTGGATTAGCTACTGTTGGAAACAGGATACTGGGCTTGATGGACCTTCAGTCTGTCCCGGTATGGCAATTCTTATGTACTTAAATACTTATTTACAAGTCTGCTGTGCTCTATCTTCAAAAGCAGCTTTTGCTTGTAAGAGTTCACCTGTTTTCCTGAAATTTTAAACATAATTCTGTCAGGGGCCAATGATTAAATTGCCCGCACTAATCTGAACAACGCTGTAAAATTAGCGCCGGTACAGTACAGGACAATAAATCTCCAATGATCAGAGCTAATAGAATGCAAATTTAGGCACGCTATTAGCTCTGATCATTGGGGTACGTCTGTAGGAGGATTGTGCCTGGACATGTTGAAAAAAAAAGCCCAGACCTCTCAAATAGGAGGTCCCCCCCCCCACACATACAAGAGGCTGGAGGTCTGGTGGACCTCTAGCCCCCCCCCCCCCTAAGCCCCTCCATATAAGTTTCCCTGGTGACCCAGTGGCTTCTCCTCCCTGACACAAGAGCACAAGGTGCTTGAGGTCCGGTGGACCTCTAGCCCCCCTAACCCCCACCACCAAAAAAAAAGTCTCTGGTAGATCCTTGCTGGTTAAATGGCACTTAACCAGCTATCCGGCAATATTCAGTGGGAGATCGATGGTTATCTCCCACTGAATATTGCCAGATGGCACTTAGCAGATAACCAGTTATATTGTATGATATAACATCTGCAAATATTCAGCGCATCACTATCAAAGTTTGGCAACCAAATGAGACCACTGAAATAGCAGGTGTATCTTTGGCCAGTTTAAACTTAACCGGCCCATGCTAAATATTGACTTGGCCAGTTATGTTTAAACTGGCCAAAAATAAACTGGATATTCAACACGGTTACCAGAAACAGCCTAGCATTAAATATCCAGGCTCAGCACCGACCATGGGAGTCAGCCTGGCTAACTCCCACGGACTGAATTTCGGCCACTAGGAGAATAAAACAAGCTTCCTCAGTGACCCTCCAGACCGGTCAAGACGCTTGGGTTATGCACTCCTACCAGCAGAGGGAGACTGAAAACACTGAACTTTGCACACTGTATATATAACCTGGGCAGAACCCTAGCCATCCAGTATTTCAGTCTCCAGCAGAGGGTAGACATGCAGCCTGTGCAGTCTGTCTGGTCTGGTAGGCCCTAAGGGGGATTATTTCTCTTGAGGTTCCTGTGTTTAGGAAAAAAAAAACCTGTACTGGTATTAAAACTTCTCTCTTTGGTGCTTGTGGGATGTGAGTCCGCTGGGGCCCCGTTTTTACCCCTTGGGGTGTCACACCCGGGTGGCCGGGTCCCTTCCCCTGCCCTGCTCTCCCTTGTGGGAAGCCTTGTGCCTCGGCTTCTGTCTATGGACGGGAGCCTTGAGTGCCTTTCAGCCTGCAGCAGCTTGGTCCAAATAAAGTTTAAAAAAAAAGAAAGAAAAGGAAGGACTGAACGGAGTCAGCTGAAAAACTGTGGTTGGGGCAATTTCTGTGGCTGTGCTGTCCGAGAGAGTTGGGGCTGTTTAGACGGGACCTTTGGCGGTAAGTGGCTCTCAGCTGTCATGTCCTTGGGAAAATTGTTGCGCTGCCGTTTTTGTTCGCGGCGTGATTTGGAATTGTCGGGGGCTCAATGTAGATTGTGTGGGGAGCCTAAACCGCCATCTTCCACACCTTCACAGTTGCCTGTGGAGGTTCCCGTGGTCAGGGACGATTCAGGGGAGATGACCGCGTTGGCAGGAGTGTCAGCGGTGGTTCTGTTTTTGGCGGGAACCGCCGCCATTTTGGATCCTTCCCGCCCTGGGGGATTATCTCAGTTTGCCAGTCAGGCTGCCTCTGAAGCGTAGGAAATTTGTTTTTCAGGCCCTTCGCTGCCAAATGAAGGCTCTGGTCCCATGGGCTTTTCTCCAGATTTTATCTGGTCTCTGTATCAGGCCTCAGCAGCTGGATGCCCCAGTTACTTTGTCCAGTCCGGTTCTTCCAAAGAGACCTTGCCTAGAATGGTCAGAGGATGCTGAAGATTTTTCTCCTCCGGTGTCTGAGGGGGACATTAGTGAGCTTGGAGACGAGGATCCTGTATTGTCCGGTCAGGAGCAGGAGAGTGCCTTGCCGGGACAGGATCCCTCAGTGGTAAGAATTTTTCAGAGAGATGAGTTCACTGAATTAATTGATCAGGTATCCTCTACTTTAAAGTTTGATTCCCTTGAAGCTCCTGTTGGGGGGGTTAAGCAGGTAGATTCCTTGGTTAAGGGCATCCGGCGTTCTTCCTGGTCTTTCCCGATGAATAACAATCTGAGGGAGGTGGTGCTTCAGGAGTGGTTGGCCCCAGATTCCCCTTGTAAGGTTGCTCGGGCCATGGCTAAACTTTATCCGCTCCCTCAGGAGGACAGGGAATCCTTGAAGCCGGCTACGGTAGATGCTGTAGTGACGGAGGTCACTAAGGCCACGGCCATTACGGTAGATGGTGGAGCTGCCCTTCGGGATCCTCAAGGTAGGAAGCTGGAATTTTTTCTTAAGCGTAGTTTTAATCTCTCGGCTCTGGCTTTGCAGGCTTCAGTCTGTGGAGGCCTTGTGGCTTGCGCTTGCTTCCATTGGGCTGAAAAGCTCTTGGATGATCTGAGGTTTGACAGAGCCTCCTGGGTTCAAGTCTTGGCCAAGTTAGAGATGGGCTCCTCCTTCTTGTCTGATGCTCTCTACAATTTGCTGCAGGAGTCAGCCAAGAATATGGCTCTGGTGGTTGGGGCACGCCGGGCTCTTTGGTTAAGTGGTTGGGTCGCAGATGCGGCCTCTAAGACCAAATTATGTTCTCTTCCTTTTAAGGGTTCCTTGCTCTTTGGGGAAGAGCTGGAGAAGCTGATAAGCGGTCTTGGGGATGCTAAGGTTCCGCGTCTCCCTGAACTCCGTCCTAGGGCTGGTGGACGTGGGATGCCGACACGTGGCCATTTTCGAGAAGCTAGACAGTACAGACCAGGTAGGTCAAGCGGAGCACCTAGAGGTCGTTTTTTTCAGAAGACTCAGTCCTTTCGTGGTGGACGCCATGGAGGCCGTGACTCAGTGTCGGGGGGAGTCAGTCCTACCCTTGCCTCTCAATGAGGGGGCAGGGGGTCCAACCTCTGGCAAGTGTGGGGGCTCGGCTGAGTCACTTTTACCAGAGGTGGGTCCAGATCACATTGGACCAGTGGGTCTTAGAGGTGGTGCACGACGGCTATGCGCTAGAGTTCGAACACCCTCTTCCCAATTTCTTTCTAGAGTCTCCTTGTCATTCTCAACGCAAGACGAGCGCGGTTTGAGACACTTTGCTTCATTTGATTGCTCTAGGGGCCGTCTTACCCGTCCCTCAGCGGGAAAGGGGGATGGGATGTTATTCAATTTCTTTCTTTCTTTATTTATTTATTGCATTTGTATCCCACATTTTCCCACCTCTTTGCAGGCTCAATGTGGCTTACATTACATCATGAATAGTGGAAATACATAAGAAAATAGACAATTAGTATTGCATAAGGATCTTGGGTTACATGATAATGATAAAGCATGATAGTAGAAAACAAGCAATTATCGTAAGGCAATTCTGGATATATGTGTAGGAGTTCACATTTGTTGGTCTTTGTGGTATACCTTGTTAAAGAGATGGGTCTTTAGTAGTTTGCGGAAGTTAGTTAGTTCATAGATCGTTTTTAAGTTGTGCGGCAGCGCGTTCCAGAATTGTGTGCTCAAGTAGGAAAAGGTTGACGCATGTGTTAGTTTGTATTTTAGACCTTTGCAGTTGGGGAAGTGAAGATTAAGGAATGTGCGGGATGATTTTTTAGCGTTCCTGGGTGGTAGGTCTATCAGGTCTGACATGTAGGCTGGGGCATCTCCGTGAATGATTTTGTGAACTAGGGTACATATTTTGAACGTGATGCATTCTTTAAGTGGTAGCCAGTGTAGCTTTTCTCGTAGGGGTTTAGCACTTTTATTTATTTTGTGGTGCCCAAAAAAGAAGGTACTTTTTGGCCCATTTTAGACCTAAAAAGGGTCAATGCGGCTCTGAAGGTGTCCTCGTTTTGGATGGAAACGTTGCACTCGGTTATTGTAGCGGTTCGGCGAGGAGAGTTTCTCACTTCCTTGGATTTGACAGAGGCCTATTTGCACATTCCCATCCGGGAGGCTCATCAGCATTTCCTTCGGTTTGCTGTCTTGGGGAGGCATTTTCAATTCTGTGCGCTGACTTTCGGACTCGCGACGGCACCCCTCACTTTTTCCAAAGTCATGGTGGTGGTTGTGGCAGCTCTGAGAAAGCAAGGAATCCTAGTTCATCTGTATCTAGATGATTGGTTGATTCAAGCCAAATCAAGGTCGGAGAGCGAGGAGGCAACCGAGCGGGTGGTAAGTTTTCTGCAGTCTCTAGGCTGGGTAGTGAATCCGGTCAAGAGTCATTTGCTTCCGTCTCAGTCTCTGGAGTATCTGGGGGTACGTTTCAACACTCTGCGAGGTTGTGTGTTCCTGACTTCCTCTCGGGTTGCCATGCTGCAGGATCATATCCATCGTTTGTGTGCAGAGAAGGCTCCGATGGCTCATTCTTATCTTCAGGTGCTGGGGCTGATGGCGGCAGCAATAGAGGTAGTACCTTGGGCCAGAGCGCATATGCGGCAGTTGCAGTTTGCTCTTCTGGACCGGTGGTCACCACAGTCTCAGGAGATGGAGGTCAGGCTGCCCTTGAGAAGAGTTGCCCGTCTCAGCCTGCGTTGGTGGCTCCACACGCCGAACCTAGTGAAGGGCATGCTGTTGGACCCTCCAGAGTGGATAGTGGTTACCACGGATGTGAGTCTGGAAGGCTGGGGGGGCTCTCTGCCTCGGTCAGATAGCTCAGGGACGTTGGTTGCTGGAGGAAGCGCTTTGGTCCATCTATCGGTTGGAGATGCGGACTATCCGTTTAGCGCTTCAGAGTTTCCTGCCTATTCTAGCTGGCAAGAACGTCAGAGTTCTGTCCGACAAAGCGATGGCAGTAGCCTATGTCAATCACCAGGGCAGCACAAAGAGCCAGGCGGTGGCCAAGGAGGCGGCAGAGTTAATGCACTGGGCAGAATTACACCTTCAGGATCTTTCAGCAGGACACGCAGCCGGGGTAGACAACGTAAGTGTGGATTTTCTAAGCAAACACACGCTAGACCCCAGAGAGTGGTCGCTTTATCGTTCGGTCTTCGACTGCATTGTGGTGGCATGGGCTCTGCCGGCGATGGATATCATGGCGATGGCCGCCAACGCACAGGTCCCTCATTTTTTCAGTCGACGGAGGGATCCGTCTTCCGAAGGGATCGACGCGTTGGTTCTTCCATGGCCGTCTCAGGAGCTGCTGTATGTGTTTCCTCCGTGGACTCTAGTGGGTCAAGTACTTCAGTGGATCAAACATCACTCGGGTCCGGTGATCCTGGTGGCTCCGAATTGGCCACGTCATCCGTGGTACGGAGATCTGGTATGACTGGCGGTAGGAGAGCCGCTTCCATTAGGGGACTCGGTCAGGTTAGTTCGGGGTCCAATCGAGATGCCCGACCCCTCTCTGTTCTCACTTATGGCTTGGCTCTTGAGAGGAACAGGTAGAGAAAGAAGGGTTTTTCTTCCAGGGTGATTGATATGATGTTGCGATCGAGGAAGCGGTCTACTTCGTTGGCCTATGCGCATGTATGGCGGATTTTTGAGAGCTGGTGCCAAGATTGATCTTACCTCCCCTTTCGTGCTTCGGCTGCAGAGGTGTTGGAGTTCTTGCAGGATGGTTTGGAGAGGGGACTCTCATTATCCTCCTTGAAAGTTCAAGTAGCGGCATTGACCTGTTTTCGCGGGAAGGTCTAGGGTTCTTCTTTGGCGTCTTCTACGGACGTGGTCCGTTTTTTGTGGGGAGTTAAGCTAATACATCCGCCTATTCGCCCATTGGTCCTGTTGTGAGATTTGAATTTGGTGCTGGAAGTACTGGTGGGTGCTCCCTTTGAACCCTTGGAATCGTGCACATTGAAGGATCTTACTCTGAAGCAGGGCCGCCGAGAAACTGGGCCGGGCCCAGGGCCCTGCCCCCTCCCCTGAGGTCACCACCGCCACCACTCCCCCCCGAGGACGCTGCCCCGCCTCCTTTCGGGCCTCCTTCCCTCCCTGTGTCCCGCTCTTCCAGTCCTGCTCTTCATGGTATTGCCTGAGGTGACAACATATCAACAGTATGGCCACAGGGCAGTGGCGTAGGAAGGGGGGCGGTGGGGCGGTCCGCCCCAGGTGCACGCCGCTGGGGGGTGTCGGCGCCTCGCTGGTTACTTCTTGTTCTGGGGCAGAGAGAGCAAGGAACCAGCGAGGCGCCGACACCCCCCAGCGGCGTGCACTCAGCGGATTGGCTCTACCGCCCGCCTTCCAGGTATGTTCTCGCGGGGGGCCAGCTGCCCTCGCGACGCCACTGCCACAGGGTCAAAAGTGGAAGGAAAGATGGCCTCAGCCTGTAGTTCTTAGTTTCTTCTGAGAATCATCAGTGCTGTGGACAAATCCTTGAGCACTGGAAACAATTTCTCTAATTGGAACCTACCAATGATCGCAGAGCCAATCAGGCACTTTCTATCAATGGGTGAACAACCACAGTCCTTGAGGGCCCAATCAGATTGATTTGCATATACTGCTTCCATTGTATGCAAATAGATCTCATGAATATTAATTGTGGAAATCTTGAAACCCCGATTGGGTTGTGGCTATCGAGAACTGTGGTTGTCACTCCCTTGTTCTATCTATCACATAGCAGATAAGACAGAAGTCAGACAAGGAATGCAGCTCAAGGTCTTCTGAACGAAGCTTTTAAGCTGAAAAGTTCCTAGCATAATGTTTGCAGAGAGAACAATGAAAAAAAGTCTGCATTAATTCTTTACACTGTGGCAGCAGGTCTTAAGCTGTGGCTAGAAATCCAGAATGCTTTGCTACAGAGAATCCATGATGATTTGGTACAGGCCTCAAATGCACACAAAAAGATTGAACAGGCCATAGCTCTCGAGGACTGGTTAACACCGACAAAGGGGAGGGCTCAAACCTTGTGGAACTACTGCCAGTTTGTTATTTAAGAAAACGTATCCTGATTCTCAAGAAAGCAATTATAGCATATGCCTGGAGGCTCTCCCATTAATGAAAATATTTCCTTCTTAATTTCCAAGCTCACAGTGAATTACATATAAATAAAGTAGGCATTTCCATGTACAAGAAAGCTTACAGTCTAAGGGCTAGATTTACTGACCTGCATTTATGAATTAATGAGTGTTAACTTGAAATCAACATGAATTATTAATAAACTAGTATAAAAGGCCCGTTTCGGTAGACAATGAAACGGGCGCTAGCAAGGTAATCCCCCCCCCCCCCCCGCAACATCCTTCCTGTCTCCCCTGCCCCCCCCTGCAGTCACCCATCTGGTCTCAGGACCCCCTCCCCACCAACCCTCCTCTGCCCCTGCAGCCACGCATGTGCAGCGGCCCTCCTCTCTCCCCTGCTCCCCCTGCAGCCACCCATGTCCAGCAAATCTCCTCTCCCCCTGCCCCCCTACAGCTACCCATGTCCAGCGACCCTCCTCTCCCCTGCCCCCTTCAGCCACCCATGTCCAACGACCCTCCTCTCCTTTCCCCTTGCCCCCCCTGCAGCCACCCATGTCCAGCGACCCTCCTCTCCCCCTGCCCCCCCCCCCGCATCATCCCTTCTATCTCCCCTGCCCTCCCCTGCAACCACCCATCTGGTCTCAGGACCCCCTCCCCACCTCCCTTTTCCCTGCCTCCCTGCAGCCATCCATGTCCAGCAACCCTCCTCTCCCCCTGCAGCCACCCATGTCCAGTGACCCTCCCCTCTCCCTGCCCCCCTCCAGCCACCCATGTCCAGCGACCCTCCCCTCCCCTCTCCCTGCCCTCCTCCAGCCACCCATGTCCAGCGACCCTCCCCTCCCCCCTCGGCACATAACCCAAACCCCTACCCCCCCCAGCGCGTCACCCAAGCCCCTACCCCCCCTCAGGCACATCAACCCCCTCGCCACCCGCAGCCGCCAATACTAACGCTGTCCGGCCGCTGCTGCATCTCCTGTTGAGCAGCAGCGGTCGGTACAAAAAGAAAAAAGTCAAAAAAAGATTTTAAACCTGAAACACGGCTCCTTAGACAGCCATCTGGCATTGGCTGTCATCTCTGTAGCCGCTCCTCCTCTCCCCTCTGATGTGGCTGCGTTCCTCCGGGGTCTTCCTGCAGGGGCAGTGACGTGGAGGGGAGAGAAGAAGCGGCTGCAGTGACAACAGCTAATGCCAGATGGCTGTCTACGGAGCCACGTTTCAGGTTAAAAATCTTTTTTTGGCTTTTTTCTTTTTGTACCGGCCGCTGCTGCTCCACAGGAGAAGCAGCAGCTGCCGGACAGCATTAGTATTGGCGGCTGCGGGTGGCGAGGGAGTTGATGTGCCCGAGAGGGGGGTAGGGGCTTTGGTGATGCGCCGGAGGGAGGGTCTTGGGTGATGCGTCGAGGGGGGGTAGGGGCTTGGGTGCTGCACCGGGGCGGAGGGGCTTGGGTTTTGCGCCGAGCGGGGGGGCACTGAGAGCTGATTGGTAGGCAGGGGGAGGAGTAGGGAAACACGCGGAGCTGCCTGGCTCGCGGTTTTGCAGGGCAGGGGCTTGGGTGTTGCGCCAAGGGGGGGGGGCACTGACAGCTGATTCCCAGGCAGGGGGAGGAGTAGGGAAACACACTCCGCATGTTTCCCTACTCCTCCCCTTGCCTTGGAATCAGCTGTCAGTGACATCACTGACATCAGTGCATTCTAAACTGCCTAGCAGACCACCCCCGAGGGAGCCACAGTCCCAGGCACATTAGAACGTTGGAGGTGAGAATTATTATATAGGATAGGCCCAATTAACAATAATGGGGGTTGTTTTAAATAATGCACATTAAACTGGATTAATATAGACTAGTAATACCAGCCCTAAGTTTGTATTTGGTTCCTGCACCTCATTAAGGGGGTCTTTACTAAGCCGCGCTCATGTTTTTAGCGTGTGCTAAAAATAGGCGGGCACTAAACCTTTTAGACGCCAATGTATTCCTATGGGCGTCTCTAACGATTAGTGTGCACCTATTTATAGCACGCGCTAAAAACTTGAACGTGCATTAGTAAAGGACTCCCTAACTGATCAATAAAACCCTCGCACCCCATTCCTAAATCACTTGTCCACTAGTTTTTTTTATTATTATTATTATTTTTACATTTTTTATTTATAACCATTTAAATTTTTACAAGCGATAAATCAACTTGCCGGAAATACAGAAAAAGTAATATATAGGAATTGTTTCAGTCAGGTAATTCTATTCTCTTCCTTAGTCCACTAAATAGGAAGAGTGAAACAAGACAAGGAGATCAATTAAACAGTAAACAGAAAAAAAATGTGGTATTAACCTGATTATCCCCAGATATTACTCATCTAATTCATTATTCCACATTGATCATCTGGTTGGCTTCTTCAAGGCCAATACGGTGTATAGTCAAATCATTTCATTGAAAACATACTTATTGTCCAATATTAGTTAGAAATAATACATCTGATTACATTCTTTCTCTTTTAAAAACCAGAAATTATTCAACAATACATATACTAAGTCTCCAATTCAAATCCCACTGATTAAAGTAATCCCAGTTTTCACAGGCTTCACTCCTTTTAAAGTAATAATTGAGGAAATATTTCTGAGGAAAACTTTAGGAGTCATACCCGGAACTCTGGGAAAAACAATAATCTCGATTTCATCTATAATAATATTCATTTTATTATTCAAAGTTTCTGGTCTATTATCATTTTCAAAATCACATGTCAACTAGTGACTACTGACAGCTATAGTTTAGGAGCGATTCTAGAATCTCACCTATCCTTTTCTGCACAGATTAGACAAATTGTGAAGTTGTACTTATTTTCTTTGCATATGGTAACAAAATTGAAACCAAAGATTCCTATTTATGATTTTCAGTTAGTAGTGCAATCCTTGGTCTTAAGTAAACTTGATTGTTGTAATATGCTGTATCTGGGTATTGCGAAGTCATGACTTAAAACACTTCGGATTATTCAGAACTTGGCAGCAGGTATTTTAACTGGTGGTAGTAGATATGATTTGGATTCGTTATTTATTTAGATTTTGCTCACACCTTTTTCAGTTGTAACTCAAGGTGAGTTACATTCAGGTACACTGAGTATTTCCCTGTCCCTGGAATGCTCACAATCTAAGGGGCCCTTTTACAAAGCAGCAGTCTATCTTACATCTTAAAATCTGAGAGTATCTAGGAGGAGGAATTTGGGGCTGCTCAGAGAGTGAAAAGGCACTTACAAAGGAGCAGAGAGGGTGAAGGAGTATAGGAGGTACAAGAGAACAGAGGAGATCAAGGACTGTAAATACTTTGAGCATATTTGATACTTTTGACGTCACTTTATTTTATTTTTATGGGGTATGGGGACAATTCTATAATTGAGTGCTTTTGGTCACCTGGAAGCAGCGCAGGGAGGGTGTATTCTATTACAGCATGATTCTGTTCTAGAATTCTAGCATAAGTTTGCAGAAAGATGCCTGCTTTGAGACACACCCAGTCACGCCAGGTCTAAGGCAGGCATAAATGGACGCACCTATGTGTGGCACTGATGCACATAGCTTACAGTATTTGGTAAGTTGTGCACATAAGTGGGAGATATGCCCATGTCCCACCCATGTTATAGAATACCACTGTGCGCACAGCTCGCACTTCCATCTGTATACGTTCAGTATCAAGGTAATTCTATATAGTGCATCAAAAGTTAGGCATCAATCATTCAGTGCTCAAACGGCAGCAATTAATGGAAATTTAATACCAAAACAGGGGTGAAACGGTAGTTAGGTGCCATGAATGCACTGAGGCACTATTTTAGAACTTGGCACCTAACTGTTCTAGCATGAAATTGCAAAGGGGGTGCTCACATGAGTGGGTCGTAAGCATTCTGATTTTTTTTAGCACGTGCTTTATTGAATACTATCAGGTGTCCAACTGCTATATTTGGGCACTCATATTTACACCACTGTAGAGCAGGCGTAAGTGGTGGCGTCGAAATTCTGACTTCTCTAGTATTCTCTAACTCATTAAGAACACAAATTTGCTGTGTTAGAATACTAGCTTAGCGTCTAGATTTTGGGTGCCTAGCCTTTACACCCTTTATTGAATTGTCCCCTCTATCAGTTCATGTGGTAGTATTCTATAACATAAGTACATAATGACACCTAACTTTAGGTGCCTGTTATAAAATGAGGGGGGGGGGGGTCTATGCTTTGTTGTTTTCATAGCTCTGCTTCTTTATAATTTTCTGCACTTGGGGAGAATCCAATAAATGGGTTCCATTCCATTCCTAACATATTCCACTATATCTCCATAGGATTCATTGCGGATTGCAAATCAAAACACATCTCAACACATTAACAGATAGAATCTAACAGGCACTGCAGGATCTAGTTTAGTCAGCTCAGACAAGCCAGGGAATGCTACGTTTAAATATCTGTTCGGCTCTCTCTCTTGGCTCAGTGGTGGACTGAATGCTTAGCTTGCTGAAGCAGATAACACAAAACTATTCAAGGTTGTTAAAACGCATGTGGACTGTGAAAAATTGAGGGAAGACTTTAGGAAATTGGAAGACTGGGCATCCAAATGGCAGATGAAATTTAATGTGGACAAATGTAAAGTGGTGAACATTGGAAAGAATAATCCATATCATAGTTACCTGATGCTAGGGTCCACCTTGGGGGTCAGCACTCAAGAAAAAGATCTAGATGGCATTGTAGATAATAAGCTGAAATCTTCCGCTCAGTGTGCGGTGGTGGCCAAAAAAGCAAACAGGATGCTAGGAATTATTAGGAAAGGAATGGAAAATAAGACCAAGAATACTATAATGCCTCTGTATGACTCCATTGTGCGACCTTACCTTGAATATTGCATTCAGTTCTGGTCACCATATCTCAAAAGAGATTGGGTGGCAGAGCCGGTGGCGGGAGGCGAGGATAGTGCTGGGCAGACTTATACGGTCTGTGCCAGAGCCGGTGGTGGGAGGCGGGGCTGGTTGTTGGGAGGCGGGGATAGTGCTGGGCAGACTTACACGGTCTGTGCCCTGAAAAGGACAGGTACAAATCAGGGTAAGGTATACACAAAAAGTAGCACATATGAGTTTATCTTGTAGGGCAGACTGGATGGACCGTGCAGGTCTTTTTCTGCCGTCATGTACTATGTATGTTACTATGTATACTATATGGCAGAATTAGAAAATGTTCAAAGAAGAGTGACCAAAATGATAAAGGGGATGGAACTCCTCTCATATGAGGAAAGGCTAAAGAGGTTAGGCTTTTCAGCTTCAAAAAGAGATAACTGAGGGGGGATACGAATGAGGTCTACAAAATTCTGAATGGTGTAGAACAAGTAGAAGTGAATCAATGTTTTATTCTTTCAAAAAGCACAAAGACTAGGGGAACTCAATGACATTACATGGAAATACTTTTAAAACAAATGGAAGGAAATATTTTTTCACTCAATGAATAGTTAATCTTTGGAACATGTTACTGGAGTATGTAGTAACTGTGGTTAGCATATCTGGGTTTTAAAAAAGGTTTGGATAAGTTCCTGGAGGAAACGTCCATAATCTGCTATTGAGACAGACATGGGGAAGCCATTGTTTGCCCTGGGATTGGTAACATGGAATGATGCTACTATTTGGGTTTCTGCCAGGTACTTGTGACCTGGATTGGCAACTGTTGGAAACAGGATACTGGGCTAGATGGACCATTGGCCTGACCCAGTATGGCTATTCTTATGTTCTAGCAAATAATAATACACCTAACCTGGTACTGCTACAGAGTGCAGAGCAGACACAATGAAGACTCTGAGACATTAGTAGCAGTGACTAATGCTACTGTCACGAGCAGCAGGTGATCAGCACTACTCTGGCTGCATATGGAAGTCTCTGGAAAATTCACTTAGCTGCATATGGAGGTCCCCACATGCACACACCAGTGACCTCTGATGCTATTGACCCATGTGTGTGTCAGACAGTGTGAGCCTATATTAGCCCTGGCAGAGAGGGCTCAGTTCCAGAGAAGCTTTCCCTTCAGACTAATTGCAGACTTGCAGAGCTGTGTCAGCCCATCTATGCCAAGGAGCTGCACCAGGTCCTGCAGCCCTGGCAGCTGGAGATAAGTGAGCAGCACTAATGGAGGTGGGGGGGGGGGGGGGGGGGGAGGGGAACTAAGGTGTTCAAGTGATGTCAGACACTAGCTTGAATCTAATTGGGCTCAGATTTCTGGTCCCAGCTCAGCTGTTTCTGGGACCGGAAGTTTGGGCCTAATCAGCTGGCAGCCGGGTCTGACATCGCCTGTACAGGAGGAGAAGCAGAGGTTTGCTTTGTAGCGCTATAGAAATGATAAGTAGTAGTAGTAGGAACGGATAATACTTTAAAAAAAAACCTTTCTAAATTGTACTTTGTTACTAAGTACAGAAGTACAGCTTAACTGTAACTTGTTACAAAGTACTTTGTTACTACCCATCTCTGCTGTTCTCTTTTTACCAGGCTTAGCTGGCCATGATAAGACAAAGCTCTCTGCTACTTCTAAGCAGTCTGGAGCTTGGGGAATCCCTCAGCTTTACTCCATACTTGGCCTCTGTTCTCATATAAAGCCAAAAATAGCTGCAGCTGCATTACTATATGACTCTTAATAGTTCCCCCTCCAAAATCATAACATGGGAATAGCCTTTAGCTATGACAGATACCCAGACCCATCCTCCTTTACATCACCCTAAACACACACAAATTTGGCCTCAAATAAATAAATAAATAAATAGATTGACAAATTGGTGCCCAGCTTATATTATTTTTTTGTTATAGTGAGGGTTCAATTTAATAAAGGCACCAATAGTTTACAATGAGGCATATTTTCAAAGCACTTTGGGAGGCTAAGTTCCATATGTTTCTATGGAACTTTGGGAGGCTAAGTGCTTTGAAAATAAGCCTCTATGCATTTTTTTTTACCTGCTCTTTGATTTGTGTAATAGTCTGTATATGCAGGTTTGTTTCAGAGGTAGGTAGAAGGGAAAGCAAACCACTGTTAGCAATGCAATGAGACTCTTTAAAACACTCACTCCCTAGTAACTAACAATTAAATGGCACATTTTAATAACATGAATCTCCTAGTAACAGTCTGCCTTTTGCCACTGCAACATTTTTTATTCAAGTAGATCATCCTTTGTGTGCAGACAAATCCCAGCCCTTACCCTTTAGAAAATCATGTTCTCGCTGGCTGTTTCTGTCTGCAGCAACTCTTCTGGTCATTAAGCCACTCCCTTTTATTAAGCCTGGAATACAATAGTCATAGAGGGCAAACAGAACTCTAGTGAGATTCCTAGAAAATTACCTTTGGGAAGAACATGAGTGCAGTGGCGTAGCCACAGGTGGGCCTGGGTGGACCTCGGCCCACCCAGTTAGGGTTCAGGCCCACTCAACAGTAGCACACATTTAGCTTGGCCAGACTTCCCCTTGATGGTAACAAAAACATTTCTCTCCACAATAGTTTTCAGCACATACTTGCTGCAGACTGCCAAGGAGCAGAGAAACATTTTTTCCACCAGCTGAGATATTTTTTTGATGTTGGGGGGAGAACACTTGGTGCCCACCCTCTTCTTGCCTAGGCCCACCCAAAATCTGCTGTCTGGCTACCCCCCTGGTGTAGGAATTCTCTTCCCTGAAATATAGAAATGTCATTTTTGCATTAAAGGGGTGACAGAGTGTGACCAACCTGCATCATACTTTGGTACAACCACTGAGAAGATGTGTTTTGGTTGCAGTGCTTGGCAAGAGAAGAACATTCTCCAAGTATTGAGTGTTCTAGAGCTCTGGTTTTCAAACGTGTTCTGAGGCGTGCCAACCAGTCAGGTTTCACCATGAGAGAGATTTGCACGCTTCCTACCTTCATTATATGCAGATCTCTCTCATGCATATTGTATATCAAAGAGGCCATGAAAAGGTGCAAACCATACATATTTCTAAGTTTTATTTTAAAATAAGCTATCTTGCTTTTCTTGAGCTGGGAGCAGACTTAAGAGTATCAAGATTTGCAGCTGGGAGCAGACTTAAGAGTATCCACAATTAATATGCATGACATTGATTTGCATATGCTGCCTCCATTACATGCAAATCTTGATACTCTTAAGTCTGCTCCCAGCTGCAGATCTTGATACTCTTTAAGTTGCAAGAGTTGCAAGAGAATTATAAATGTGCTTTTTCTGAAAAAAAAAACCTTTCAAAGGCAGATTCATTGTGGATAGCCTGAAAACCTGAATGGCAAGAGCGTGCTCCAGGACCACCAAGGGAAACACTTCTCTTGGTCCCACTGTAATATTTATAGCACCGTCTTTTCATACGTAGGTTAAGGCTGTTATGGTGTGGTAAGTTTTCAGTGTAGGTTTTGGGTGTCTTTTTGCAGGGGTTTGTGTTATTTCACAAAGTGTCTTGCCCTATTTGAATGTAGGCTGTGGGGCAAGGGCCACCTTTGGTGGCCTTTGTCACCCAAAATAAAAATGCTAAAGACTAGTGTTCTTCACATCCTGTAGAGTCACCTCACAAACAAAAGCCCATTTGATTTAAACAAGGTTTCTAGCAGTGGAAGGAATATGTGTGCTATTCCTGAGGTGATGGTCACGATCTGAATATTTTTACTTTGTAGTTAAGAAGACAGGTTGCCTGCTCTGGCCAGTCCAGGGACCTGTTCTGCATCCTGCCTCCTGATGTAACTTACTGTTTCCTTGTAGGCAGGACACAATGGAGACAGCCTGTATTAATCCGTGCCTGCTACAGCCCCTGAGCAGTAACACAGACACTGTTGTCTAGCTGATACCAACCGGCGCCTATTTTATAAAAGTCTGCTCCCCCTGAGATCAAAACCTGGCTGCGCCTGTGACTAGGAGGTCCTTGGGGGGGGGGGGGGAGGAGGCCCAGCCCAAGGGGATTAGTTTTGAAATAAAATGCAGAAAGATCGTGCCCTGAGACAGAAGAGTGACAGGGGGAGGAAATTAGGAGATAAAACTAAAGTTATGCCCTTTTGTAACACTAGGGGGCGCTGTGCTTATGACAACACAAAAGCCACCAGACACAATATGCGGTATATCGCTTTTATTGGTGATACATATGTGAACACATACACCAAGATACTTACAGCACCCGCAATTCAGTCAGCATCTGGGAAGACCACCAGGGAAGCACTGGCTCTTCCTCAGAGATTGCAGGGACATACCCTTCACTGAACAAGGCGTCCCTACGTTCAGGCAAGCTTCTAAAGAAGGTCCCGTGCTCCCCCCTCTTTTATAGTGTGAAACATAGGTGCCTTTCCCAGACTTGCACAAGCTGGCATCCCTTAAACAACCAGCCTGTTTCCCATAACAGAGAATAACTCCCCCAGACTTGCACAGGTTGAAGGTGCCTTCCCCAGATGTGCTGGCATCCCTTAAACAACTAGCCTGTTTCCCATAACAGAGAATATCAACACATAATTACAGCCAAAACATTCCACTCATTCCATCCCCAGCTGACCTTCAATCCCATGTATTACACCTTTAGGAGAGGTCTTTGGTTGCCTGTGGGTCTCCTACCACTGCTTTGGGGAATCCCAAATAGATGTGTCACCACTGGCTGTAAAGGTGAGTTGTAGCTCAGCAAGGCAGCAACTGTGGAGGAGGAGAGCTCTGGATAAGCAGAGGAGAGACCCAGTCCGGGAACGTGGGATCAGAGCCAGACAGTGCCCATTGCAAGACCAGGGTGAGTCAATGCAAAGGTCACCCTGGAGGGAGATCATGCCACAGGAGGGTCTAGACCTGTGAAACTGAGAGGAGCACAGCCTTTGGGATGCTACTCTCTGGGATAGGCATGGGCAGGAGCCTGTAAAAAGTGTACATAGTGCTGCTGAGAGGCATCACTAAATAGATTCAAAGAAGAAGTGGTACAGGAGTTCCCCTGAGAACAGTGAAATAGCAAGGGCGGGGCGGTGGGGGCAGTCTCCCCCCCCCCCCCCCCCCCCGGCTGCACGCTGCTGGAGGGTGCAGAGAGCAGCCTCCAGGTTACTTCCTGTTCCGGGGCAGAGGGAGCAGGGAGTCAGTGGAGCCGACAAGCGCGCGGCTGCTCTCTGCACCCTCCAGCAGCCAAGAGTGCACCCGGGGGGGGGGGGGGGGGGTTGATACGCCGGGGAGGGGGTGTCTTTGCGCCAGGGGGGTGTCATGCTGCACCCTGGGGGGACAGACGCCGCTGCACTGGGGGGGGGGGATGCGCAGTGGCGATCCGCCCCAGGTGGCAGCCGACCTAGGAACACCACTGCCTGAGAAACAACAGAAAGACTGTGGGTTTTTGAAAGAAGTACACTGAATGTTTGGAGTTCATACAGTCGATGTTCCTGATTTTGCAGAGTTTGAAGAATAAACAGTTTGAGTTTGCATGAGCCGCAGACTCCAGAGTGTTCCTTGACTCTGAAGTCCCAAACCTGCCTAATCTAACAGCCAGCCTTGTTTCCCACAAGTTTGTGTGTATTTCTTTTTGTTATTTGTTTGTTTGTTTCCTGGGGGGAGAAGAGAGGCTCTGAGCACCGAACAAGTAAGGGACCGACGGAGACTGCCCTCAGGAGGCTCCAACCAGGTCGGACCCAGGATCCAGGAGAGCCCTGTACAGGGGTGTCGCACACAAAACTCCTTCCTTCCTCCACCCTCTCATAAATAAATTGAATATAAAAAATAACAACCCCATCTCTGGAGAACAGTTTGCCTGAGCTGGCCTGGCCTGAGCAGCCTAAGGGAGAAATGAGGAGTTCCATGGGCAAGGAGGTTCCTGCTGTGAACGGAGAAAGAGACTGCAGCAGAAGCCAGGGAAGTCTCAGCCACAGTCTTAAAAGGATTCAAGCTGCAAAAAAAAAAAAAATTGATACTTGAAAGGTTGATGGGACTCAGAGGGTGCAACTCAGGTCACATCTTAAGCAATCCAGACTGCAGTGTGAGGGACCAGACCATGGTGGGTCCCAACTCAACCAATAAAAATGTATATAATCATCTAAGCAGACAGCTTATTCTACTGACAAGAAAAGATGTCTATGATAGTTTATGAAAGAGAAATTTTGTGAAGGGTGACAGCCCAGGTATTTATATAAGTTTAGAAAGATAAGGCAGGAGAAGTCTGGACAAGCCCTAAGCCTGTGAAGATGGGTAGATCTCAAATGAAACAGCAAAGATTATATAAATACTTATGATAGTACATGAACATAAAAGACAATCCCAATACATATGATATCTGAAAACTACTGAGCCTCATAAAACATTGACTAAATGACGGATGATAAATAATACTGTTCTGGCACCAAAAAAACAAAACAAACATTACTGTACACTGGCAACCAAAATATAACAAACCGTGCTGGCATCGCATTGCTTGTGCTGAAAGAGTACAATTGAGTTTTGTCGAGGGCATTTCTGACATATAGTTTTACCTTCAGTTTTATGTTTGTTTCTACTTCTATATTTTCTCTTTTTGTAAGTGCGGATTTTCATGGTGATGAGTCACTGCATTGTGAGCAACTATTCAAGCAGTTAGTATTGCCTGGTTGGTAAGCTACTAGTTTTGTTTTCATCTTTGTTTCCACGTTCACTGAAGGGTGTTTGTTTGTTTTTTTTTTTGCATTGATATCATGTTTTCACTTTCACCACAATATACTTTTAGAATTTATTTATTTTATTTATTTATTTGTTACATTTGTATCCCACCTTTTCCCACTTGTTAGTAGGCTCAAAGTGGCTTACATAGTTCCAGAGAGGTGGTTACAGACTCCGGTGTGAACAAATACAGTATAGGGGTACTATTACAGTGGCAAGTACAGTAAAGAAGTATCGGTAAATAGGTTGGGGTGATTCATATCTCACATATCAATTTATTCACATTAATTTTTATTTATCACATCACTTTTGTTAGTATTTTGTACACATGAGTATTTGAACATTTTTGTGTAATGTAATGTATTCGAATGTTTTTCACACATGGAAATCACATTTCACTGGAGTTCAATATTAGTTGTTTTTGGTCACAATTTTTTTTACTCATTCGATTTTAATGTTTTTTTCTTTTATTCATTCAATTTCAATATTTAGTTTTCAATTTTGTAATGTAATGTTTTATTGTTTACACTGTAGAACTGACCCCTGAAGCAGGCGTTGAGTTACACCGAAACACGGCCCATGTCGGGTCATTAATAAGGTGCACTTGTCCCTTTCTTGAGAGCCCTTTGTGCTTCTTTTTTTCTGGACTACATTGTGTTGACATTGTAAATAGTATACTGTGCCATACTTTGTACTGAACAGGTTGAGAGAACTGCAGTCTGTGCTCTGCTAATCTGTACCTAGACTGTAGATTGTGGACTTTTTAAAAAATACATTGTGGGCCGGCCAAGTGGCTGTGCACTGCTATGACTAAGATCCACTGACTCAGTCCCCAAATTGGGTCTTCTGGTGCCCATATTGGTTGGAGCTTGGGATGATGCAGAGGCAACATTCTGTTGAAGAATAAAGAGTTTTTAGAAGCTATGGACTTCTTTTTCTTAGATTGATATCCTGGAACACTTCTCCTCCACCCGTTTCTGTTTCATCTAAATTTAGGCACCAGCTTATAGAATTGCCTTTCACAGCTGTTTGTAAAAAATATTGCATATCCATCTTTACTATGACATGTGTCTTTACTGCAGTGCTTTTTAAAAATATTTTTTGATATCAGGAAAACAATTACATTTTAACAAAAGAAAAAAAGAAATGATGGTTCCTATCACAAAAACATTTTATCTTCTCAGGGGGGCCCCGGCGCAGCAGACATTCTCATAAGCTGCCTGCGGCTGCCGCAATCCACCCCCTGACGCTTCCTGTTTCCACCTCCGTGGATTGCGGAAAAGGGAAAGGTTTGCGACAGGTACAGGCAGCTTGTGAGAATGCCTGCCGCGCCGGGGCCCCCCCTGAGAAGATAAAATGATTTTTAAAGAAGACTGGGAAGGTGAGGGGAAGAGAGGAAGATGGATCGTGATGAAGAGAAAGGTAAGAGATGCCTGGACCGCAGGGCCCGTTGGAGCTATGGGTCCCAGGGTAGCTGTGTGCTCCCCCCCCCCCCCCCCCAATGCCAGCCCTGACTACTACTAGGCTACTCCTCCATTCCCCTCCCCATTATCTCTTGCATATTTATTGTACATATCCTGAAAACCTGGCTGGTGGTTGGTTCTCCACAGCAGATTTGGAAAGCCCCACTGTTTTGGAAAAAGTCCTGAGGCATGCCCAAGACTCCCCTCTTCCTGTGACCAAGGGTTTGACACTGAAGAGCACTGTATCCCTTGCCAGTCAATAACTCCACTTCCCTAACTGCAAAGGCATAAAATACAAAGTACTGCATGCATCAACCTTCTCTTATATGAGCACGCAACTCTGGAACACACTACCATGCAACCTGAAAACGATCTACAAATTAACCGACTTCCGCAAACGATTGAAGACTTATCTCTTTGAGAACATTTACTGCAAGGATCAAAACACATGAAGTCCACACACACTAACAGAAATGCATTAATACACCCTCTTCTGAATTCTCTTACCCCGTATTTTCTCCACAATTAATACTCCACCCACATATAAAATTGTTATACTATAAGGTTTTCGTGCTATTGTTCTATCGCCCTATCTTTTCCCCATTGTAACATTCCATTGTTTCTATGCTCCAAATGATGTTTTGACTTGACTTTGTCTTCCCATAACTCCTCATAATGTAACCTATAATTGTACTGTAACACATTGTATTTCCATCATTCACAATGTATTGTAAGCCACACTGAGCCCGCAAATAGGTGGGAAAATGTGGGATACAAATAATAAAATAATAAAAATAATAAATAAATAAATAACTATGTTTTAAGAGAACATTTGTAATTTGAAGTTACAGCACAGTAAAGGACTAGGAGGCTGGGGAAGGAGTGAATGGGGCATGGGAGAGCTAGAGCATTAGAAAGGGAGATGGAAAGTTGGTATGTAGCTGAAAAGTAAAAAGAAGGAGAAAGGTGAGAAAGAGGGTGAAATTTGAGTGGACCGAGGGAGGGAAGAGCTAAAAGGAAAGATCAGTATATTAGAGATAGGTGTAGTGAGGAAATGAAACAAGACAGGGGAGAGGAGAAAAAAAAAACAAATAGACAGCAACCACTGGAAAATGAATTATCAGAAGACAAAGGAAGGCAGAAAAGACAAAATGGAATCAATATGATAGAAAAATAAAATGTCCACACAACAAAGGTAGAAAAAAAGTGTTGTTGTTTTTTTTACATTTATTAACTAGAATATGTTAGCTTTGGGATATGTGCATCATAAATCTTTGTATTGTGTTCTGTCACTTTTAGTCAGACAGCTGATGGAGGGGGGGGGGGGTAGTGGCTCTGAGCCCAAAATGAGTGGCCCTGAGCCCAAAGTGGGCAGTCACCAAATTTTATCTCCTCTCTCCCCCATGCCCCCTGCCCAAATGCAAAATATAAATACCTAAGCTCGTGGGGATTCCTAAGCCCTGCTAGCTAAAGACCTCTTCCTCCAGTCTGGTGGCCAGAACTCTCCAACTGGTGGCAGCGGGGGACACTGCGGCTGGAGATTTCTGGCTGCCAGACTACAGGAAGAGGTCTTCAGCTGGCAGGGCTTCAGAATCTCCACCAGCCACAGCAAGAGAGGTGGCTAATTTCAGGGGAGGGGGGCTGGTACTGGACCTCAGTATATTCAATATAAACAGAAGTGCATGTCTGTTTTTATTTCACTAGTGTTGTGGTACTTGCTGAGTTTAATTTCTTGGGGTTCCCAGTTCAATTTCTCTTGCATTTGTGATCTCTTGTTCTGTATTTGGTGAAGATCTCTGTGTTTTGTGTGCGAAGAAGTCATTTCAAGTTGCTTTATCTGTGGTAGTGATGGCAGGTGGGGGATCGGGGGGAGGGGGCAGGAAGGAAAACGGATCAGGGGCCCCCTCCCTTAATTTCTGTCCTGGGCCCCAGCATGTCTAAAACCGGCCCTGCTAGTAGTTAGTGTACTGTACTCGCTGCTCCTTGTGATCTTGGGCAAGTCACTTAATCCTCCATTGCCTCAGGTACAAAACTAGATTGTGAGCCCTCCAGGAACAGGGAAATACCCCCTATACCTGAATATAACTCACCTTGAGCTACTACTGAAAAGGGTGTGAGCAAAAACCAAATAAATATATTAAATATAATGGACACCTAGCAAATGCAAATTTATCTCATGCATATTCATTGTGGGCATCTTGAAACTCTGATTAGCTATGGTATCGTTACAATGGGTTTGGGAACTCACTGACTTTGAGCTCCAGTAATTAAGCTACTCCACTCTGACACCTTTTTAATTGGCTATTCCTGGGTGGTAAAGAGCTTTGCTGGAGGTTAGCATCAAGACTGAGTGGGAAATCTGGAATTTTAATCAGGTTCTGATTTTCATTCCCATGCACTTATTCCCATGCCTGGATGTTTATATATTTTTGTTGTTTTTTCCTCTTTCATTTAGTATATAAAGAAGATTGATCTGGTGAGCTTGGTAGCATTAGATGTCCAGCACACCACCGAAAGACCGTGCCAACAATTCATCCTCACCCTGCCAAATGAGACGCTGTATCTTATGGTGAGTATGAACCATCAAACTTGGGAGTTAATGTATAACTGCTGAGGGTCATAGGGTACTTTGTTTACGATAACTATGAGAAGGCTGTATTCCCCAGATATATTACTGTGTTATCAAAATAAATCTGAGCGTACATGACTATTACAGAACTAACAACAGTAGCTGCAGTAATAACAAAAAAATAAAAAAGGGCTATTGTACCACTGTGCATTAATAGCATGCCAGGGGGCTCTCTTGTATTTCATGTTCTTTTGATGTGGGAAGCAAACATTTAAGTTGTACCTACATAAAAATAAACTAAGGAAGCACTGATAAGAATAAACTGTAATGATTTCATATACAAATATAGAACAGATTATGAGGCAGGGTAAAAATATCCAAATCCACTAGAATTTCACCCGATTTTGCCATTTCTTGTACCCAGAAGACAATAATGATTCTGTTCACTTGCACTTGAAGCCTTCTAACAAGGGAGGAGGACAGTTGATTGGCTGAAACCTTGATCCCAATCTGTAATAATAAAAAAAAATAATTCATACAGCAATTATGAAAAGATTACACAGAATAGCAAATCATATCTTCTATTCCATCTTAACACATATGGGCCCTTTTACTAAGCTGTGTTAAGCAGCTAATATACCCCCTTGTTTACTAAGCCACGCTAGTGGCTGGTGGTGCGCTAATGCCGACACGGCCCATTCAATTTGACTGGGCTTTGTTGGCGTTGCCGTATGGCAGCCATTAGCGCAGCTTAGTAAATGGAAAAATAGGATTTACTGTTTGGTAGACAGTAGCACAGACCCACACTACTGTCTCCTGCATTAAAAAGATCTGGGTGTGACATGGGTGGGCAGAGGTGTGGCCAGCTGTGACAGCGCATGGGTCAGTACCACGAACTAGCTGCCATGACAGCCAAAATATCACAGCCAGACTAAGTGAAGCTGTGCTACTGGCAGTCCAGTAGTGTAGTGTCATATGTCAACTGCACACTCCCGATCTCCCCCAACCCAGATGTTGGTTCCCACCAACTCCAAACCACAACTCCCCCGACAGAAACCCAACTGTCCTGATCAGCAATTCCAAACCTTCAAACAGAGACCCAACCCCCATGATCAACACCCCGACAATCCTTGAATCTCTTCACCGTGGCATCCCCAACATCTTCTTTTAGAGACTAGGTCCTGGCACAACCAGCCTGCCTCCTTTTTAAACCCCCTCTTCTGAGCTAAAACCTTGCCCTCCATCTCATCCACTGAGTCAGCTCCTAGTTCCATAAAAGTGCCAATTCCCCCCTAGCAGTAGTCATGTGGTATACCACTAGGGATCATCCTTCCATATAAGGGAAATTTTGCCTTATGTGGAAGGATGAACCCCCTAGCAGTAGTACCACAAGACTACCACTAGGGGTACTATCTTATATGGAAGGATAAATCCTAGTGGTAATACCATGAGACTACCACTAGGGGTTATCAGGCCCATTTTGGATTTAGGTACTGACCCTTACTGCAGTAGAGGAGGATTGGTATTGCCTGGGTCCCCTGGGCCACAAATGTAGCCCCTGGGTAAGTCCAGGGGGGATTGGGGGAGGAGTTCTCAGCTCAGAATTATGGAGTTTAGGGAAGGGGGTGCAAAACTTATGAACTTTAATAAAAGACCCCCAAACATTAAAAAAAAGAAGACAAATGTTTTATGTTTTAGTTTATTTGATACTCTGCACCTTCATATGGTTACAGCAAGGTGATTTACAATTTTAAAATAGGAGAAAGGGAAAAGAACTCTATTATGTAATAGGATAGAGAGAGAGAGAATAAGACGGTTAGAACCACAAAAAGAGAGAGAGGCAGCCAGGTTAAATCAGGGAGCGTGCATCAGGAAAAGCTGCTTCCAGGATCCCTGGAGCCTCATTGGCCAGCCTCAAAAGCGAGCTTAAACAACTAAGTTTTAAGAGCTGCCTTAAATTTAGGGTAGGATAATTCAAGACATAAACATGAAGGCAGTGTATTCCATTGTGATGGCGTGGTAAAATAAAAAACAGAGCATCTTGTGGAATCTAATCTGGCCATATAAACAGAGGATATCTGTAGTTAATGGTCATTCAAGGACCGTAATAGTCTTGGAAGGGCATATGGAGTAATAAAGGATTGCACGTAAGAGAGGGTCCCTTTATGCAATACATTGTGTGTCAAATTAAGGGCGTCGTTTACTAAGGCACACTCACGGAATGCATTGGCGTCTCTAACATTTAGTGCACCCACAATTTTAGCACGTGCCAAAAACGTGAGCGCAACTTAGTAAAAGACCCTCTAAGTATCTTATACTGGATTCAGTAGCTCACAGGGAGCCAGTGATACTTAAAATAAAGAGGAGTTATGTGGTCTGTCCTATGAGCGTGTGGTAGGATTCTCAGTGCTGTGTTTTGCACTGATTGGATTCGACGCAATAGGACTTGTGGTAAACCAGAATAAATGATGTTACAATAATCCAACCTTGAGAGGATGTCTAGAGCAGCGTCATCTGTGAAGAAGGGTCAAGAAAAGAATGATTAGCACGAAATTATCTAAGAGCAATGAAACAAGATTTAATCAGTGCTGATACTTGAGGCTCAAAGCCTCAAGTATACGTGTACCACATTGCAAAATCAGAAATCCAGCTCTCCTAAAACAAACCCACGATATGCCTCTGTGAAAAGTTCTGCAGATCTCCATGTGTAAACAGAGGCTTTTTAAAATAGTTGTTTAAGCCTTCTATGATGACCTTTGAAGCTCAGATAGAGAAAATTTTTGGTTTGCCAGATTTACGCACTTACCATCCTCATTTGTAACTTGGTGCCTAATGTTAAGCACCTACCCCTGGATTCTATAAATGGCGCCCAAATTTGTCCACCCAAAGTTGCACGCGATCTTGAGATCCGCGCACAAATAAATTAGTTAATAAGTCATTAACATTCAATAATTGGCTGCTAACAATCAATTATTGATGTTAATTGGATTTAATTTGGATTTGCACATAAATCTGGCTGCACACGATTCTGTAAAGATCTACACCCAAATCCCCTCGCAAGGGACCCCAAAGGAGGCTTGGCTATGGGAGGGTCAGAGACGTTCCAAAGAATTATGCGCAGTGTTATAGGATTTGAGGGCTGTGGACCAGGATTTACACCAAGTTTCAGTTGGTGTCAATCCTCGTGCCCAAAGTTGGACACCAGAATACGAACTAAGCGCTATCCTATAAAGAATGCTCAGCCCGGAGCACCCTTTATAGAACAGCGCTGAGTGCAAATTTATCCCTGCACCTAACTTTTAATGCCATTTATTGAATCTGGCCCAAGGTGCATATATTTGTTGTAGAATAATAGCACTTAGGCATGTTGGAGGCACCGATAATAGGTAGTTAAGTGCTTATGTGCTAGGTGCTATAATGTTCACGCCAATGTCACTTAACCCATAACTGCAAGAGGGTGTACATGGGGGCAGAACATGAGTGGGCCAAGGGTATGTGACCAAATGGCATGCACAACTTATAGAATACTACAGGTTGCATTCATTGCATAGCTCACTTAGATGCACCAACTTACACCAGTCAGGGAATAAGAACATAAGAATGGTGCATCTAGTCCAGTATCCTGTTTCCAACAGTGGCCAATCCAGGTCACAAGTACCTGGCAGGAACCCAATTTTTATAAGTAGGTGCACTCAGTGGCATAGCGACGGGGGGCCTTGGGGGCCTGGGCCCCCCAAATTGGATTTGGGGCCCCCAAGGTTTGCTGGGTTGGCTGGTGGAGGTCCAAACCCCCCACCAGCAGAAGCGTTCCTCTATCAAGGTTCTCCACAATATTGCCTGCCCTACCCTACCCTACCTCCTCACACACAACCCCCTACCCCCCCTCCCCCCCGTGCTCATGCTTGGTTTTAGTGAAATCGTTGACTATTCTCAACTTTAACGATTTGCCATTAACCAGTTTAAGTGGAGGAAAAGTCGCAGGCAAGAGAGTGAAACTGTTTTTAATGTTTTAGGGGTCCTTTTACTAAGGTCCACTGAAAAATGGCCTGCGTGTAGGCGCGTGTTTTGGCCGAATGCAGAATCATTTTTCAGCGCACCTGTAAAAAATGCCTTTTTTTGGGGGGGGGGGGGGGGTCCCGAAAATGGACATGCAGCAAAATGAAAATTGGCGCCCGTCCATTTTGGGTCTGAGACCTTACCATCTGCCATTGACTTAGCGGTAAAGTCTCACGTGTTAACCAGACGGTAATGGTCAATGCACGTCCAAAATGAAATTACCGCCCGGGCCATGCGGTAGCCTGGTTGTAACTCAGAATTGGTGCACGTTGGGTGCTCGTAGGCGCATATGTGGCTTAGTAAAAGGACCCCTAAGTAAACTATTCCGTCTTAGAGTTTGATTCCCCATGAGCACTTGCTGTGTGCTTTATTTTATTCTAGTTTTTTACTTTTTTCTCAGACAAACAGCTCTGAAGAAGCGGAGGAGTGGAAAGGTTTTATCCTCACTGTCACTGAGGTAAAGGATTTCCTTAATGGGCTTGGATCCCAGCCTTCCTGTCTTGTGACACCACATCCCTTTTGACAAATTAAAATGATGCAGTACAGATGTTATTATAAAGATGGATTGGCCCAAGGCACAAACCTAAAATACATGAATGTTAACGGCCGCTCATTTGTGCTACTTGCCATCTATTTATTCATTTTCTGGCATCTTTTCACTAAAACAAAGCCTGAATTCCTTGTCCTTGATCCAAACTATGGGACCAATAATCAGTAGTTTGGGCGCTGCATAAAGATAGCTAGATAAATCTATTTGAATATATTTATGTAGATTTTCAGCCAACACCTATAAGTTAAACCACTGAATATATTAACCGTTTTAAGTCAGGACAACTTTAGTATAAATGGACTACATAAGTAGTAATTGGATAGTGGCTCAGTATTGCAACTATCTACATAACTTTTGGCTTCTCCTCTGCAATGCCCCTGACCCCTCTTCAATTTATGGGGAAAACCTTGGGCTGTATATCAACTTGCACAAACAAAATTTAACTGTTTGCTGGTGACAAATTATAGAAGCAAATGGGTCAGTACTGAAACCCAGTGGGCACCCTATTTTTTAAAAAGCTGTTGCAGCGTTTTAAAAATAAATACCTATATATTTAGCACCACCACATATATTTTCAAAGCACTTAGACGAACAAAGTAGGTTAATACCACGCCGCTTCAAAATGGCTGCTGAGACTTCAAGCGGTGACTTTGCAAGGCTTCTGCGCAGGGCTGTGCCGATGCGGTAAGCGGGGTAAGCACCGCAGGAGGGCGCCCACCTCTGGAGGGCGCCGCCGCGGTGCTTACCCTCGCCCCGCGCCGCCGAGGCCTTTAAATCTTTTACTTGCAGTCGCAGTAGCGTCTGTGAAAGCGGAGCGCTGCTGACGTCTCCCTTCCCTTCGCGCTGTTGGTTCCCTCAGTGTCCCGCCTTCTTCTGACGTCAGAAGAAGGCGGGACACTGAGGGAACCAACAGCGCGAAGGGAAGGGAGACGTCGGCAGCGCTCCGCTTTCACAGACGCTGCTGCGACTGCAAGTAAAAGATTTAAAGGCCCCTAGGGCGCGTCGTGATCATCTTCGCGGGGGGGGGGCGCGCGCCAACTGTTCATCTGCGGGGGGGGGGGCGCCAACTGTTCGTTTGCGGGGGGGCGGCACAGACCCTTGGCACGGGCCTGCTTCTGCGGAAGTCTCACAAGGCTGCCGCTTGAAGTCTTGGTACCATTTCGAAGCGACACTGGCAGTGAGTGGTCAGCAGCAGCGCCAAGCAGGAAAAAGTGGGGTTCTTTCTTGCCCCAAAGAGACCACAAGGGCACTTTAAGGTACATAAAGGGAGGGCACCCTGAGGCCCACTCACCCACAAGCCAGCCTGCCTGGACAAAAGGGCAGGCTAGAAAAACCCACCCGGACGCCCCGCGATGTCCTCAAAAATAGGACATGCCTGGGTAAACCCAGACATATGGTAACCCTAGTTTGTACCGGAGGCAATGGAGGGTGAAAATGACTTGTGCAACTTCTCTGGTTCTTGGCTCACTGCTGCAGGTTATCCAGGAGGGAGACGTTTTGGCCAACCTGGTGATTGAACTTACATGCCAATTCAGTGTGTTATTTGTAGTCCCTGATACTACCAAGTTAAATCAGTGCTTCATGTCCCATAATATACCAGGGTAGGTTTGCCGAAATCCAGAACTAATTCAGAATTTCCTTCCTGGAACTGGGTAACTTGGCAGCTCTCCAGCTCTAACCATTAAGCCTCTCCATTTTGAGGCATGTGCTTGCAGGATCCTCCTGCTCACTCACAAAGTATTATTGCCACCATGCCCAGGGCTGGTCTTAAGCAGGGTTGACAGGGGCGGTAGCACAGGCCTTGCACTCCCAGGGGCCCCACGGTGGCCTTAGCATCTCCCTCCTGCTTCAGCCATCATGCCATCTCCTGTTCTCAATCTAACCACCTTGGTTAGCTAGCTCTCTCCTACTCTCTTTCGGCTCCCTACAGTGCTGCCTTCTTCAATCCGGGCCACCGGCAGCATCAGTGAGGTAAGCACACTGCCTTCGGTGGTTCGGGATGCTGCAACAGAGGGAGAGCTTCCAGGGCTGCCGAAGGCAGTGTGCCTACCTCACTGACGCTGCCGGCGGACCGGAAAATTGAAGAAGGCAGCGGTGCTGCTAGCCAGGAGTGATAGGAGAGAGCTGAAGGCGGTTAGATTGAGACGGCCACTGAAGCCCATAAGGTTGGTCTCCCTTTCCCTGTCCTCCATGCACCCCTCATCCCCTTACCCAAACAAAGTAAACAAATCTATGAGCTGTCATTCTTTATTGTTGGTAGCATTTTTATTGGACTGCACTTATATTTTCAAAGATGCCAGCTTGTGTAGCATACGGATGTACACAGAAGAAGTATAGGTTTCCTCTAATTAGTTCTAAATCGTAATCATTGTGTCATTTGGAGGGGCTGGTTATAGGGACTCACTCTATTCTGATGTTTTCACTTAGTAAAGGTCCACCAAAACAGACATTATGAGTATCAGGTGCTTAACAATCAGACTTACTATTTATAAGTACAGTTTAAAAAAATAATTTATTAGGTTGAGACCTGGGAGCATTTAACATCTTTTTTCATGTGCCTACATGAAAAGAAAAAGATGGCATGTGGGAACTTGCTCCTTTTGCTTTGTGGAATGCAGTGATATATTATAAAAATGCACTTGCCTTTTTTTACTACTATTTCACAGAAAAGGTATTGAATAATGAGGGAAGGGTTTCCTTCATGCAGAACTGTCCAGAGTCAGTCTAAATGTGCCAACATTGTCCAGTTCAGCACACTATTACCCGCCAAATTCATACAACGTTATGTTCAGTGGAAAATAAATCTGTTGGCTCAGGCTGCTTGCTATGTGAATATTTAATCACTGTTTCATTATTGCTACCAAGTATTACATATTAAGGGCATTTGTTTTAATTCATTTAAACAGTCCTTACATGCACATGGTTTTGCTTTTTAAACCCAAAGGTTTCCTATGATAGCATTGTGCTTATTTGAATTAGTTTTTTTGTACAAGTTTTGCTTGATTTGTCGTTATTTGAAAATTAAAAATTTTAAACACATCTTGTCAACAAGGGGTGGGGCTAGGTGGGGGCAGGGGGCTCCACCAAATTGGTCTGCACAGGGTTCTGCAATTGCTAAGACCAGCCCTGACTATTCCCACAGATAGGTTCTGTGCTTTCCATGCTACTTCTGAAGAAGTGAAGTGTTGAGGAGGGAGAAGGCGAAGGTGAGAAAAAAAGTAAATCCAGGGGAAGGGGAAATCCTAGTAGGGGGCCCCACAAATATTTTATTTTATTTTTATTTTCATATTTATATCCCACATTCACCCAAAGCGAGTAAAATCAAAACATTCACTAGTGTCGAATATAGTGTTAATCCAGGCCTGGGTTTACCGCAGGATGCACTAAAGTGCCTTACAGTACTTTTTCCTTTTGCACATGCTAACTGCACAGTATTTATATTTTTTACATTTATTTTTGGAGAGGGCATGTCAGGGGTGAAGAATGGGCATGGATGCATTATTCAGGCTGTGTGCTCAAATTAGTGTGCACTAACCCCCAAATTGTTTTATATGGTGCCTTAAGTTGTGGGTACTAATTTAGCCACACACAATTTAATTGATTAACAAGCCAATCAGCACCAATAATTGGTACGTAGCCAATTAGCAGCACTAATTGGCTTTAATTAGAATTAACATGCACAACTTTCTAGGCATATTCTATATTGCGGTGCGCGTAAATTGTAATGCATACAGTCGAAAAGGGGGCGTGGAATGGGCGGGTTGTGCACTGTTATAGAATACATCCAATCTGTACCTATCAGGCACAAGTATTTTGACCCGGTTTTAGGTGGCCTAAATGGGTATGCCTAAATTTTAGTCGCAAGGATGGTGCTTGAACGTATTCTATAAACTACCTTCTTCACCAACCTGTTTCATAAAGTCTGGAACGTAATGGGTCCTGGAGATAAAGGATGACTTCATACCCAATATATTCACACAGCACCCATTGTAACTGCTGCTGCTGCACATTTGATAGTGCTGACTGCAATGTGCACTCCATGCCCAATCATACCCTGAAGTGCTACCTGTTCCACACGCAGGGCCCAAGAGACAGGCAGAGCACTGGAGTCTCAATGCGTGGATGAGACGATGGTGCAGGGAGGAGATTTTAGATTTGTTAGGAACTGGGCAACCTTCTGGGGAAGGGGGAGACTATTCCGAAAGGATGGGCTCCACCTTAACCAGGGTGGGACCAGGCTACTGGCATCGGCATTTAAAAAGGAGATAGAGCAGCATTTAAACTAGAAACTGGGGGAAGGCCGACAGTCGCTCAAAAGCACATGGTTCGGGATAAGGTATCTTTCAAAGATATCACCATAACAGGGAAGATAGAGTATCCTGATAGTGAGGTTGCAAAAGAGACTGTAGTAGATCAGGTGTCCTTAAATAAAAATAAAAATCAGACAAAAGATTGCAAATTAATACTGTCAAGTACTGAGCATGATGTAAATAGGAACAACAAATATAGTTTGAAATGTCTATATGCGAATGCCAGGAGCCTAAGAAATAAGATGGGAGAGTTAGAATATATTGCACTAAATGAAAAATTGGATATAATAGGCAAATGGTGGAAATGAAAATGGTAACAGAATTCAAACACGCGTGGGATAAACATAAAGGAATCCTGTTCAGAAGGAATGGATCCTAAGGAGCTTAGCCGAGATTGGGTGGCAGAGCCAGCCAGTGGCGGGAGGCGAGGATAGTGCTGGGCAGACTTATACGGTGTGTGCCCTGAAGAGGACAGGTACAAATCAAAGTAGGGTATACACAAAAAGTAGCACATATGAGTTTGTCTTGTTGGGCAGACTGGATGGACCGTGCAGGTCTTTTTCTGCCGTCATTTACTATGTTACTATATCTCTGAGACTTGGTAGAAGGTGATTATAACCAGTGGGACACTGTCATACCGGGGTACAAATTATATCGTAGTGATAGGGTGGATCAAATTGGTGGAGGGGTAGCATGGTATGTTAAGGAGAGCCTTGAATCAAATAGATTGAAAATTCTGCAGGAAACAAAACACATCTTGGAATCCCTATGGATTGAAATTCCATGTGTAAAGGGGAAAAGGATAGTGATAGGAGTGTACTACCGTCCACCTGACCAGGATGAACAGATGGATGTAGAAATGTTAAAGGAAATTAGGGAAGCAAACAATAATAATGGGTGATTTCAATTACCCCGATATTGACTGGGTAAATGTAACATCGGGGCACGCTAGGGAAGTAAAATTCCTTGATGAAATCAAGGACTATTTTATGGAGCAGCTGGTACAGGAGCTGACGAGAGAAGGAAAAATTCTAGACCTAGTCCTTAGTGGAGCACATGATCTGGTGCGGGAGGTAATGGTGCTATTAGCTTTGAAGTAAGTATACACAAGAAATCCAATACATTAGCATTTAACTTTAAAAAAGGAGACTATGATAAAATGAGAAGAACGGTGAAAAAATAACTTAGAGGAGCGGCTTAGAGGGTCAAAATTTACATCAGGCATGGATGCTGTTCAAAAACACCATCCTGAAAGTCCAGGCCAAATATATTCCATGTATTAAAAAAGGAGGACAGAAGGCCAAACGACAGCCGGCATGGTTAAAAAGTGAGGTGAAGGAAGCTATTACAGCTGAAAATAATAAGAAACAGCATAAGGAATGTCAAGTCAAATGCTAAGTGCTGATAAGGAACGCAAAGAGGGACTTTGAAAAAAAGATTGCATTGAAGGCAAAAACAAATAGTAATTTTTTTTAAGTATATAAAAGCAGGAAGCCGGCAAAAGAATCGATTGGACCGCTAGATGACCGAGGGGTAAAAGGGGCATTCAGGGAAGACAAAGCCATAGTGGAGAGATTAAATGAATTCTTTGCTTCGGTCTTCACTGACGAGGATTTGGGAGAGAAACTGGTGCCAGAAATGGTATTCAAAGCTGACGAGTCAGAGAAACTGAATGAAATCTCTATAAACCTGGAGGATGTAATGGGGCAATTTGACAAATTGAAGAGTAGCAAATCTCCTGGACTGGATAATATTCATCCCAGAGTACTGATAGAACTGAAAAATGAACTTGTGGAACTATTGTTAGTAATATGCAATTTATCCTTAAAATCGAGCGTGGTACCAGAAGATTGGAGGGTGGCCAATGTAACGTCGATTTTTTAAAAAGGATCCAGAGGAGATCCGGGAAATTATAGACCGGTGAGTCTGACGTCGGTGCTGAGCAAAATGGTAGAGACTATTATAAAGAACAAAATTACACAGCATATTCAAAAGCATGGATTAATGAGACAAAGCCAATGTGGATTTAATGAAGGGAAATCTTGCCTCACCAATCTATTACATTTCTTTGAAGGGGTGAACAAACATGTGGCTAAAGGTGAGCCGGTTGATATTGTGTATCTGGATTTTCAAAAGGCATTTGACAAAGTACCTCATGAAAGACTCCAGAGGAAATTGTAGAGTCATGGGATAGGAGGTAGTGTCCTATTGTGGATTAAAAACTGGTTAAAAGATAGAAAACAGAGAGTAGGGTTAAATGTTCAGTGTTCTCAATGGAGAAGGGTAGTTAGTGGGGTTCCCCAGGGGTGTGTGCTGGGACCACTGCTTTTTAACATATTTATAAATGACCTAGAGATGGGAGTAACTAGTGAGGTAATTAAATTTGCTGACGACACAAAGTTATTCAAAGTCATTAAATCGCGGGAGGATTGTGAAAAATTACAAGAGGACCTTACGAGACTGGGAGATTGGGCATCTAAATGGCAGTTGACATTTAATGTGAGCAAGTGCAAAGTGATGCATGTGGCAAAGAGGAACCCGAATTATAGCTACATCATGCAAGGTTCCACGTTAGGAGTCACCGACCAAGAAAGGGATCTAGGTGTCGTCGTTGATGATACATTGAAACCTTCTGCTCAGTGTGCTGCTGCGGCTAAGAAAGCAAATAGAATGTTAGGTATTATTAGGAAAGGAATGGAAAACAAAATGAGGACATTATAATGCCTTTGTATCGCTCCATGGTGCGACCACACCTCGAATATTATGTTCAATTCTGGTTGCCGCATCTCAAAAAAGATATAGTGGAATTAGAAAAGGAACAGAGCAGGGCGCCGAAAATGATAAAGGGAATGGAATAACTTACCTATGAGGAAAACCTAAAGCAGCTGAGGCTCTTCACCTTGGAGAAAAGACGGCTGAGGGGAGATATGATAGATGTCAATAAAATAATGAGTAGAGAGGAACGGGTAGGCGTGAAGCGTCTGTTTACACTTTCCATAAATACTAGGACTAGGGGACATGTGACGAAGCTACAAAGTAGTAAATTTAAAACGAATCGGAGAACGTTTTTCTTCACTCAACGTGTATTTCAACTCTGGAATTTGTTGCCAGAAAATATGGTAAAGGCAGTTAGCTTAGCAGAGTTTTTAAAAAGTTTGGACGGCTTCCTAAAGAAAAAGTCCATAGCATTATTAAATTGGACTTGGGGAAAATATTTCTTGGATAAGCAGCATAAAATATTTTGTACTTTTTTGGGGGATCTTACCAGGTATTTGTGACCTGGATTGGCCACTGTTGGAAACAGGATGCTGGGCTTGATGGACCTTTGGTCTGTCCCAGTATGGCAATACTTATGTTCTTATGTAATACATAGTAACATAGTAGATGACGGCAGAAAAAGACCTGCACGGTCCATCCAGTCTGCCCAACAAGATAAACTCATATGTGCTACTTTTTGTTTATACCTTACCTTGATTGGTACCTGTCCTTTTCAGGGCACAGACCGTATAAGTCTGCCCAGCACTATCCCCGCCTCCCAACCACCAGCCCCGCCTCCCACCACCGGCTCTGGCACAGACCGTATAAGTCTGCCCAGCACCATCCCCACCTCCCAACCACCAGTCCCGCCTCCCACCACCGGCTCTGGCACAGACCGTATAAGTCTGCCCAGCACCATCCCCACCTCCTACCACCGGCTCTGCCACCCAATCTCGGCTAAGCTCCTTAGGATCCATTCCTTCTGAACAGGATTCCTTTATGTTTATCCCACTAAGTAGTTATCATAAGATATGTTTAAATCTTTTTATTGATAATCCAATACATATATTGCAGATACATATCTCAACATAGAAATAACACGTGTGCTTCAAGATGTCACATATTTAGGGATTATGACAAATTTCGCATTCCCCATTTCTCCCTCCCCCGTAGTTATCATAAGATATTTACCACAGTGGCTGTTTTAGCTTGCATGTTCAAGTGTACAGCGCTGCGTACATCTAGTAGCGCTTTAGAAATGATAAGTAGTAGTAATAGTAGCATTAACTATTAGTGCTAACTGCTTAACATATTTTAGTAAATATGTCCCTAAGTGAAGGAATAAAAAATTGCAGCTGTAATGGACAGCTGTTTAATTGGGTAAATGGAAGGAAGGTTGTTAGATATCAAAGCTCTAATTCCCAAGAACACAAACCAAGTTTGAACATAAGAACATAAGTGTTGCCATACTGGAACAGACTGAAGGTCCATCAAGCTCAGCATCCGATCTCCAACAGTGGCCAATCCAGGTTACAAGTACCTGGCAAGATCCCAAAACAGTACAATACATTTTATACTGCTTATCCTAAAAATAAGCAGTGGATTTTCCCCAAGTCTATCTTAATAATGGATAATGGAATTTTCTTTTAGGAAGTTATGCAAACCTTTTTTTAAACCCTGCTAAGCTAACTGCTTTTACCACATTCTCTGGCAATGAGTGTGGGATATAAATGCCAAAATAAATAAATAAATTACAGGTTGAATGAAGAAATATTTTCTCCAATTTGTTTTAAATTTACTACTTTGTAGCTTCATTGCGTGCCTCCTAGTCCTAATATTTTTGGAATGAGTAAACAAGCGAGTAACATCTCCCCGTTCCACTCCACTCATTATTTTATAGACCTTTATCATATCTCCCCTTAGCCGTCTTTTCTCCAAGCTGAAGATCCATAGCCATTTCAGTCTTTCCTCATAGGGAAGTCGTCCCATCCCTTTTATCTTTTTCATCGCCCTTCTCTGTACCTTTTATAATTCCACTATATCTTTCCTGAGATGCAGTGACCAGAATTGCACACAGTATTTGAGGTGTGGTTGCACCATGGAGTGATATAAAGGCATTATAACATCCTCATTTTTGTTTTCTATTCCTTTCCTAATAATGCCTAACATTCTATTTGCTTGGGCAGCAGGGTGGATTCCGTCCATAGTTTAACACTGGTAACAGTACTTGCAAGCTAAACATTAACAAAATAAAATAAACATTGAGACTGAGTTCTTCCAGTCCCAGTGATGTGCTGTTTTAAATTGAGATCTTGACCCAGGCATGCATAGCGCTACACAACTTCAGCCTTGGGCATTTCTGACCTCAGGAGCACCTTATTAAATTATTTTATGCAAGCAAAATGTGTCATGCTAAATGGAGCAGAGATGGCAAGAAACACTAGATAAGAAATTGTGCAGCACAGCACTGGTTTCAGGCCAGTGTGCTCAAGTGAGACTCTTCAGTGATAGGAGGAGCAATATGAGCTAATAGACCAAGGCTGCGTTTTCCTTTTAAGCACCCCTAAGTGAAGAAATGGAGAGAAGTTCCCCTACCATGAATGCTGAAGGTGGAGGGGGGAGGAAGGAAAGGTTGTCTCCAAGAAAGCAGGAGTGGTAGGGAGACGGCATCTTACTTCTAACCTGCCAGAATGAAAGGGGCACCACCTACTTTGTCCTAGTGGCACATAACATAGGCAACCGAGACCCCTCGGGCCTAAAGGTTATCTGATATTTACAATAATAACACAATAAATATCACGACACATGGTATTTTCCTAACATGGCATAACTCGGCCGCAGCTTTATTTAGATACCAAACATCTTAACCCTAGGTATACCCAAGCCGATCCAGCCTCAGGCTCATTATCCAACCCAATCCGCCGTCATAGCAAGACTGACCAATCGTAACCCGAGCTCTCCGCCGTACAGCAAGGGAGCTCAATCTTAAGCGCAGCTATCTCAGCTGCCTAGCTTATACCATCAGGCTTGGGTACCCCGCCACCAGCCCGGGGTGCATGCTGGTGCCCGGACGCCTGAAGAGGTCGTCCGGGCTCCGCCCAGGGGCTTTTAAACCCCTCTTAGCTCTTCCCTTTACCAGTGGGGTGCCCTTGGGCGGCGGGAACCTGCCCGCCACGCCTCGCTCGCACCCCGCTGTCGCCGGTGCGCATGCCCTTCGGGGCACGGCACCATGTTAATGGCGGCTCCGTGCACCCATAGGGGCACTGCGCCTTGCTTTTCTCAAAAGCACTGCTTAAGGGGAAAATTAACAATACCTTTGGAGGTGCAGAGGTACTGTTATTCATCTTTTGTGTAATAAGGAGCTTCTTTGAATGCATATGCACGTGACACAATCAGTTTTATTTAACATGTGTTGCGCTGTCAATTTTTTGCATTAGGTGCACACTATTGCTGAGAATACAACTTAGTAAATAAAGCCCTTAAATAGTGAAGGAGTCACTGGCAGTTCTACTTGACACTGCTCTGAATCCTGCCAGCCCATGAGCCTCTAACTTTGAAGAGATGCGTCTGATGAGGCATTTTCACTCATGCCGAGTGGTGCTTATGAAAAAGTGTTGCCAGGGTGTTCTCTTCAGCCTGGTACCCCTAAGGAGCTACTTATTTTGCCTATCAAAAAGTCCAGGCCTCAACCATACCTATAGTTCTAAGAAATCAGGGAGTGATGCACTAACAGTTCTCACCCATTATGGGGGTAATTCTATAACCGAGCGCCTCCATTTAGGTGTTTCAAGGTTGCACAGTAGGAGCGTATTCTGTAACAGAACCAAGGTGCCTACTTTCCATTACAGAATACAAACATAACCTAGTATCAACCTGCCTAACATTTAGGTGCCCACACATCAGTAGTGCACCAAGGGCAGGGTAGTGAGGGCAATTCACCCTGGGTGCAGGCAGCAAGGGGGTGCATGGAGCAGTTGCACGGCTGTCGGCTCTGCTGGTCTCCTGCCCCCTCTGGCGATACTTCTTGTTCCAGGGCAGGGGACCGGCAGATCTGACAGCTGTGTGACTGCTCCATGCACTCCCATGCTAGGAAGGGTGGTGGGGGTGATGTGCTTCAGAGGGGTGGGGGTGTGATGCATCTCAGGGGGGGCACAGCGGCAACCCACCCCATTTGGCAAGCAGGCTAGGTATGCCACTACCGCACTTATACCAGCCATAAAGCTGATGTAAGTGTGAGCCCCTAAGTGTGGCGGGGACATGTGTAACTTACAGTATTCTGTAGGTTATGTGTATAAATGAGACTCCGGCCCACGCTGCACGCCTATGTAAGCCCCCCTTGCAAATACACGTAGCCTCCAGGAGCAAATGCATCCAAAAATAATACCTTAAACTGCTGGTAAGTCTCCTCAGCCCACAACTCCAAAGGGAGTCAGTTCCGTAAAACAGGAGCCTGCCAGAAAAATGCAGATCCCCTAGTGACAGGCGATCCTGGGAATTATCAGGGAGGGAGGTCAAATAAGAGGAACTCTTCTGAGATTGGGTGGGGACGCAGGTAATTGGGAAGCAAAACCGGTTTTGGGCAGACTTTTACGGTCTATGCCCTGATCATGACTGTGTAGATATGGATGGGCTGGAGTGTAAATTTTAAGGGGCTTTGATGTTAGCTTCAAAACTTAGTACAAGAACAGTACTAGGCAGACTTCTACAGTCTGTGCCCTGAGAATGGCAAGGACAAATCAAACTCGGGTATAAAGTATCTGATAGAGGTATATAAAATAATGAGTGGAGTGGAACAGGTGGATGTGAAGCATCTGTTCACGCTTTCCAAAAATACTAGGACTAGGGGGCATGCGATGAAACTACAGTGTAGTAAATTTAAAACAAATCAGAGAAAATGTTTCTTCACCCAACGCGTAATTAAACTCTGGAATTCGTTGCCGGAGAACGTGGTGAAGGCGGTTAGCTTGGTAGAGTTTAAATGGGGGTTAGACGGTTTCCTAAAGGACAAATCCATAAACCGCTACTAAATGGACTTGGGAAAAATCCACAATTCCGGGAATAACATGTATAGAATGTTTGTACGTTTGGGAAGCTTGCCAGGTGCCCTTGGCCTGGATTGGCCGCTGTCATGGACAGGATGCTGGGCTCGATGGACCCTTGGTCTTTTCCCAGTGTGGCATTACTTATCACATACCATGTAAAATGGGTTTATCTTGTTGGGCAGACTGGATGGACCGTACAGGTCTTTATCTGCCGTCATTTACTATGTTTACTATGATACAATGCCTTATGCACTATAGGCAAAATCTTATAAGATGCCCTATGATAGAGTTAATACAGCGGGGTAACATGCTCTCTCCATCCAACATCCCCCAACAATCTTATTCTCGCATTGTATGAAGTCCTCAATGTCTTCCACAAATAACGTGTCACCCCAATACAGACCACATTTTCATAGTCTAGTTTAGAAATGACTAAAGAATGAAAAAAGACATCTAATGTAGCTTTATTAAAATATGTTTTTACTGCACGCATCATCCTCAATACCCCAAACCCTGGATCTAACCACCTGGGAAACCTGCTGCTCAAAATGTAACCTAGCATTCAATACCACCTCCAAATAGCAAAATGATTCGCATAAAACAACTTGACCTTCCAAAAACTGAGGCATTACTGTTGGACTAGGCAAATGACCTTTAAGCCAACAGACCCTAATTTTCTCTATATTAAGAATCAATTTGTTCTTTCTAAGCCATCCATGAATCATAAGCAAACACTGATTCATAGAAGTAAGATCTGGAGAATGGTAGGAAGAATATCCTACCACCAAGATGTCATCAGTGTACACATATACATTAACTGAATAGAGTTGTATCTTCTGAATTAAAGGTGTCATGAACAAATTAAATAACATAGGGTGCAGAGATGATCCCTATGGAATTCCACAAGAGACTTCATACAAAGAGGAACCTTCATTTCCATCTTGAACAAAATAAGTACACTCAGCCAAAAATGAGGCAAAAAAAAATGCAAAACTTGGCCCCCTATAAGCAGCTAACCTTCCCAACAATAAATGATGATCCAGCACATCAAATGCTGATGCCATGTTCAAAGATATTGCCAGTGCAATCTGACCCTTATTCAGATGCACCCTTACATCCGACAACAAAAGAGCTAACAAAGTTTCTGTCCTATTACCTAACATAAATCCAGATTGATATGATCTGGGCTCAACACCTCAAATTCAGTCAGATACTCAATTAATTGGGTAAGTACTAATTTTTCAACCACTTCGGCAAATGTGCATAAATTCGAGATGGGCCTATAATTTTCCACTTCCCTCAAATCTCTCTTACTATCCTTGAGTAGAGGGTGAACTACAGCCTTTTTTCCAGTCGATGGGAGCTATTGACATTGACATCTGTCCTCCTCAAAGCTCCAGGACACTGGCATCTCCAGTACCCAAGAAGTGTCAGCACCAAGATGGTTGCTCCCCCTCTGTGGAAGTGGTGCCAATGCACCAGTCTCCTCGAAGCAGAGACCCTGCCTCCTATTTGGCTCTATCATCTTCGCAGGCTGTACCCTTACTGGTACCAACCTTGCCTTTACCGATGCCTGTCCCCAAGAAGCAGTTCCAAGTCATTATACAAGAGGAGCTGGAGCATATCCTGGCTTGACACAATGCTAAGGCATTGAGGGCATTTGTGTCAGCCACGGTGCTACCCCAGCACATCTTGGAGACCTACACACTGCCTGTCAAGATGTTGCCAATACCGAAGCCCCTTCAGGGGTGAGAAATTGCACCGACTGATCCGGTGCTCCTCTTCAGCCCATCAGGGGAGGGAAGTGACCCTGGAGAGCAGGAGAGGACCCATACCTCAGTGTTCTTGCCCAGGTTCTGGCTGTGTGCTCAGTGGTCCGAGGCAGGCCTGCCCTCTGACCCCTCTCTTCCCTAGGAAAGGAGAAAATCTGCCCCAGAAGAGCTCTCCTTTGTGAGCTCTCTGAGAGAGATGACAGAGGCCATCCCATTTAATTTGGAAATTGAGGATGAGCCCAGGGTCAAGATGTTGGACATCCTTTATTATGACTCCCCTCTTAAGGAAGCTAAGACAGTGACAGTGCCTGTGCACAGCTTCATTAAGACTGCAAAGATGAGGAATTGTGAGACCTCGCTCACTGTACAGCCTGTACCAAAGAAGGTGGACTCTATGTATAGAGTCCAGAAGGCTCCTAGATTCAAGAAGCAGCAGCCTCCGCACTATTCCATGGTCATCGAATCTGCCCTCAAGAGCCAGAAATTTGAGGACCCATGCCTTGGCACCCCTAGGCAGGGATGCTCGCACTCTAGAGTATTTTGGGAGGAAAGTATTTCATGACTCAATACTTACCTTGCACATCCAGTCGTATCAGCTCTTCATGAGACTCTACTTAAAGAATTTGGTGCCCAGGCCAGAGAAGGCCCCTGAACTCCGTCAGCCAAGCAGAAAGAGTGTTGAAAGCACTTAGCCCAAGCAACCTATGATGCTATTGATGTGGCCTTCAGAGTTTCTGCATTAGGTACTGACATGCCTAGACTCTCATGGCTGTGTGAATCAGACCTAGAAACCAGCAGTTCAGAAAAAGTTGGTGGACGTCTCTTACCAAGGAGACAACCTTTGTGGGGATAAGGTGAAACAGGTTGCTGACCTCATTAAGAAGAGAACTGATACCATCAAGTCCACGCCTTGGTCCCCAACTTCTCAGAGTTTTTCGGGCACTAGTCAGAAGGGTTATTACTCTCAAAGTTGTAGGTTCACTTCCTTGACTCACCCTCCCCAGCAGGCCTAGGCCCCATGCTCCTGAGTGGAGGAGCAGCCTAGTGGTTAGTGCAGTGGACTTTGATCCTGGGGAACTAAGTTCAATTCCCACTGCAGCTCCTTGTGACTCTGGGCAAGTCACTTAACCCTCCATTGCCCCTGGACTTGCATAAAAGTTAAGTGCACATCACACTCTTAAATTTATGAGCATACATATTAAAAGATTTCAATTAGCGCCAAAAATTGCTTGTTATTGGTGCTAATTGGCTTATTATTCAATAAAATTATGCACGCAATTTGTGTACACACCCAAATTTGCACGCACAAATTTTAGCGCTTTTTATAGAATTAGGGAAAAAGCATTTTAATGGCATTAGCTCATGTCTGCCTGGTAGTAGATGTGAGTAATTCTAACAGGAAGTTTTGTTTTATCTGCTAATATATGTTTTTATTTTCAGGAGAGGGACTTGCCAGTCTGAGTGTTCAGTGGTGTGGCAATGTTAGGACAAAGGAGGTGGGGAGCTGTGGTTTTCAGAATGGATGAGTTGTCATTTGCAACGATGTGAGAAATGCCAGTATCATATCCCATGTCGTTACATGTCATTAACAAATGAAAATAAGCAAAAAATAACATTTGTATTTTTTGTCTATAATTGTGCACCCTCTTTCCGAAAGAGGGTGCACGTTAGACATTGCTCTTGTAATGATAAAACTGGCAACGAAACCCCAAATAAAACCAAAAATTCCTGGAAATGACATGGGCTGTCCACCCCTAGTGGTCAGCATAGAGGCGCATTTTTGCACAGTAATTTCACAGCACTGTTCCTGCTGCCTCCAAATTGTTTTAGTCAATGTTTCATATTTATTTTCAGCTGTCAGTTCCATGCAGGCTGTTACTACTTCCTGGGCAAACTATTAAGATGAAAGAAACGCTGGAAAACGAGAGAGTACGAAGGGCTTCTTGTCCAGACGTACAACCACTGGGTAAAGCTGAGGAGACAGAAGATCCAACAAATGAGGACTACATTGATGTAATCAGTGCTGTGCCATCGTAAGTTCAGCATGAATCAGTATGTTTTAGACCAAGGGTTCTCAGCCCATGATGGCCGTACTACCAAGGGGTGTGGGAAGAGGTCAAAAGGGGTGAGGAGAAATATGAGGCAATTTATTGAAACATTCTAGACAGAGAGAAGGCAGTTATTAGGAAAGTTATTGGTGGAATGTGTACCACTGTAATTCTAGAGCCCTTTTACCAGTGGTGCGGCAAGGGCGGGGTGGTGGGGGTGGTCCGCCCCGGGTGCACGCCGCTGGAGGGGTGCAGAGAGCAGCAGCGCGCCTGTCGGCTCCGCTGGTTCCCTGCTCCCTCTGCCCCGGAACAGGTTACTTCCTGTACTGGGGCAGAGGGAGCAGGGAGCCAGTGGAGCTGACAGGTGCGCGGCTGCTATCTGCACCCTCCAGCAGCCAAGAATGCACCCGGGGGGGGGGGGGGGGGGCTTGATGCGCCGGGCGGGGGGGTGTCATTGCGCCGGGGGTGTATGTGTTGTATTGCACCCTGGGGGAATGGACGCCGCTGCACCTGGGGGGGGGGGCTTGATGCGCCGGGCGGGGGGGTGTCATTGCGCCGGGGGTGTATGTGTTCTGTTGCACCCTGGGGGAATGGATGCCGCTGCACCTGGGGGGGGGCTTGATGCGCCGGGCGGGGGGTGTCATTGCGCCGGGGGTGTATGTGTTGTGTTGCACCCTGGGGGAATGGACGCCGCTGCACTTGGGGGGGGGGGCTTGATGCGCCGGGCAGGGGGTGTCATTGCGCCGGGGGTGTATGTGTTGTGTTGCACCCTGGGGGAATGGACGCCGCTGCACCTGGGGGGGGGGCTTGATGCGCCGGGGCGGGGGGGTGTCATTGCGCCGGGGGTGTATGTGTTGTGTTGCACCCTGGGGGAATGGACGCCGCTGCACCTGGGGGGGGGGGGCTTGATGCGCCGGGCAGGGGGGGTCATTGCGCCGGGGGTGTATGTGTTGTGTTGCACTCTGGGGGAATGGACGCCGTTGCACCTGGGGGGGGGGCTTGATGCGCCGGGCAGGGGGTGTCATTGCGCCGGGGGTGTATGTGTCGTGTTGCACCCTTGGGGAATGGACGCCGCTGCACCTGGGGGGGGGGCTTGATGCGCCGGGCGGGGGGGGTGTCATTGCGCTGGGGGTGTATGTGTTGTGTTGCACCCTGGGGGAATGGACGCCGCTGCACCTGGGGGGGGGGCTTGATGCGCCGGGCGAGGGGTGTCATTGCGCCGGGGGTGTATGTGTCGTGTTGCACCCTGGGGGAATGGACGCTGCTGCACCTGGGGGGGGGCTTGATGTGCCCAGCGGGGGGTGTCATTGCGCCGGTGGTGTATGTGTTGTGTTGCACCCTGGGGGAATGGATGCCGCTGCACCTGGGGGGGGCTTGATGCGCCGGGCGGGGGGTGTCATTGCGCCGGGGGTGTATGTGTCGTGTTGCACCCTGGGGGAATGGACGCCGCTGCACCGGGGGGGGGGGGGGTGTGCGCAGCGGCGATCTGCCCAGGGTGGCAGCCGACCTAGGATTGCCACTGCCTTTTACTAAGCTGCGGTAAGCACTGAGTGCTTACTGCAGGTTAAAATGAACTACCGCAGGGAAAGCTCAGGTGTCCCACAGTAGTTTTATCATGTGTGCACATTTATTTTTTTAGTGCTGGGGCTGTGTTTGGGGTTGGACAGTGGGTGTGGCTATGCTAATTGGTTAGTGCGTGGCCATTGCTACCTGCTAACTGATTAGCGTAGTTTAAGGGCCCCTTTTGCAAAGCAATGATAAGCCCACCACGGGCTTACCACTCACCAATCTGGAGCTGCCACCAGTGCTAGTGAAAATATTCAAAAAATCTTTCCACGGGTGATAATCGGGCAGCGCCACCCGGGAGCCCTTACCACCACCTCAATGAGTGACGGTAAGTGCTTCCCCTTCACATGGCCATGCGGTAAGTGAAACCTTACCGCATGGGCTATTTCTTTTTTCAGTCTTGTTACCCACTGCGGTAAAAAGGGCCTCAGCGCGGGGCAAAAACAGCCCCCGCCACTAGCGCAGGGCCCCTTTTACAAAACAGGTGTCGCTAAGTGCTCACACACTAATGGGAAAATTAGCTCGTGGTCATTATTGCTGCAAAGGAAAAATCTGACATTTACCGGTAGCACTAAAAGTGACCATAGCGTGGGGAAAAGACCCACGCTAAGGATAGCCAGGCCACTTTTTAGCGCTGCTTCATAAAAGGACCCCTTAGTGACGTGTTAGTACTGTTAATGGCTAACAGCGACATATGTAACTGTCAGTAGTCACTAGTACACGCAGTTTAGGAAGGGGGTGTGAGAGTTTCACTGATCAGTTAAAGGGGTGTGGTAACCATAAAGGGGAAGGGAAGGGAAATGGGACTTGATATACCACCTTTCTGAGGTTTTTGCAACTACTTTCAAAGCGGTTTACATATATTCAGGTACTTATTTTGTACCAGGGGCAATGGAGGGTTAAGTGACTTGCCCAGAGTCACAAGGACCTGCAGTGGGAATCGAACTTAGTTCCCCAGGATCAAAGTCCACTGCACTAACCAGAAGGTTAAGAACCTCTGTTTTACACCAAAAGTAGAAAACACATTTTTCTTGTCCTTTAATTCGGAGGGGGTGGAGAGCAGCAATTCTCAGAGCCACTACTATGGGTAAAACAGGCTGCACAAAAATTGTATATTTTTGCCCATCCTATAGGGGGGTAAAAGCGCATCCATAGCGCCATTTCACAGTACTTTTACCTGCTGTAGAAGAGGCGAGCCTGAAGTGCAGTTTGAAACTACGCAGGTACTTTAGAATTTTTTTTAAGTGCATACCTATATTTTGGCCGGAAAATGTATCTGTACAAATTAGCTGGTTTATTTGAATAATGTTCAAAGTGGAGGTAAACACAGAGTTTTACTTTGAAAATCATGCTGTACTTTCACTAGTGTGAGCAATTATAGAATCCCTACATGCACTACTCATGCCTACATGTATAGTGTGTGTGTGTGTGTGTATGGGGGAGGGGTAACTTTATAAAGGGGTTTTTATTTCCCATGTGAAAAGTGTGTTTTATATACACAGAAAAGGACATTTCTAAAATAGAAAGGTGGAATACATAAGTTTATGTTTCTGTACCAACAAGATGGATTATATTTATACATGGTCTCAATACATCCATGAGATGACGCTACAGGAAAGAGAGATTTGTTAAGAACTGGGCAACATTATGGGGAAAAGGGAGCCTGTTCCAAAATGATGAGCCCCACCTTAACCAGGATCGAATCAGGCTTCTGGAGCTAACATTTATAAAGGAGATAGAGAAGCTTTTAAACTAGAATCTGGGGGAAAGCCGACAGTCGCTCAGGAGCACATGGTTCGGAGTAAGGTATCTTTGAAAGATGCTATGAAAATAAGTACCTGGCAAGATCCCAAAACAGTACAATACATTTTATACTGTTTATCCTAGAAATAAGCAGTGGATTTTCCCCAAGTCCATCTTAATAATGGCCTATGGCCTTTTCTTTTAGGAAGCTATCCCAACCTTTTTTAAACCCCGCTAAGCTAACTGCTTTTACTACATTGTCTGGCAACGAATTCCAGAGTTTAATTACACGAGTGAAGAAATATTTTCTCTGACTTGTTTTAAATTTACAACTTTGTAGATTCATTGTATTTTTGAAAAGAGTAAACAAGTAATTCACGTCTACCCATTCCATTCCACTCCACTCATTATTTTATAGACTTCTATCATAGACCACTTCAGCAGTCTTTTCTCCAAGCTGAAGAGCCCTGGCCACTTTAGCCTTTCCTCATAGGGAAGTTGTCCCATCCCCTTTATCATTTTTGTCACCCTTCTCTGTACCTTTTCTAATTCCGAAGTGACCAGCAAATTTGAGGTACGGTCGCACCATAGAGCTATACAAAGGCATTATAACATCCTCATTTTAGTTTTCCATTCCTTTCCTAATAATACCTCACTTTCTATTTGCTTTATTAGCTGCCACCACACACTGAGCAAAGGGTTTCATGACACCTAAATCACTTCCCCGATCAGTGACTCCTAATGTTGAACCTTGTATCACGTAGCTATAGGGATAGGGATTTGATATACCACCTTTCTGTGGTTACAATCAAAGTGGTCTACATATTACATACAGGTACTTATTTTGTAACTTGGGCAATGGAGGGTTAAGTGACTTGTCCAGAGTCACAATGAGCTGCAGCGGGAATCAAACCCAGTTTATGAGGTTCTCAGGCTGCTGAACTATCCACTAGGCTAATCCTCCACTCTATAGTTTGGGTTCCTCTTTCCCTTTGCACTTGGTCACATTAAATGTCATCTGCCATTTAGATGCCCAGTCTCCCAGCCCCTTAAGGTCCTCTTGTAATTTTTCACAATTTATTTATTGCATTTGTATCCCATATTATCCCAACTTTTGCGGGCTCAATGTGGCTTACAATTCATCGTGGATATGGGAAATAGAGGGGAACATACATTTATTATAACAGAGAGTTTTGGATTAAATAATAGTAATAAAGCAAAAGATAGTATAAAACATTTCTGGATAAGTCAGAGGTTATACAGTTACATGTGTTGCTCTTTGTTGTATATCTTGTCGAAGAGATAGGTTTTCAATAGTTTGTGGAAGTTTGTCAGTTCATAGACAGTTTTCAAGTTGCATGGCAACGCATTCCAGAGCTGCGTGCTCATATAGGAGAAGGTAGATGCGTGCATTAATTTGTATTTCAGGCCTTTGCAATTTGGTGGGTGAAGGTTGAGGAAAGTACGAGAAGATTTTTTTGCGTTCCTGGGTGAAAGTTCTATTAGGTTGCGATTTAACAACTTTGAATAACTTTGTGTCGTCAGCAAATGTAATTACCTTACTAGTTACTCCCATCTCTAGATCATTTATAAATATGTTAAAAACCAGCAGTCTCAGCACAGACCCCTGGGGAACCTCAATATCTACCCTTTTCCATTGAGAATACTGACCATTTAACCCTACTCTCTCGATACCAAAAACCATAAGAAGCATTACAAATGTCCTCCAATTCAGAAAAGAAATGAAAATCTACCTCTTCAAAAAATTCTACAGCTAATCACAAAGATATCATTGCCTTCCTTTCAAATCTACCTCTTCAAACACTATATGAATAAACATCACCAAAACTCTACAACTGAACACAAAAGCTACCACTACCTTTTCCTCTTCAAATCTATCTCTTCAAAAACTCTATGAATAACCACATGAACGATAGATGCCCTCTCCACATTGCACAACACTATTGTAACTTCACCAAAATGTAAATTGTAAGTCACTTTGAACCAGGGGTGTAGCCAGACTTCGGTGGGAGGGGGGTCAAGAGCCCGAGGTGAGGGGGCACATTTTAGCCCCCCCCGGTGCCGCTGACCCCCCCGTCATTGCTGACCCCCCCCCACGAACCCTCCCCCGCTGTCGCCCGTTGTATGTGCAGGACGTCAGCATGCAACAGAACAAAGACTTTTTTGACTGCAGGACGAAGAGGACGTTGGCTGGCGGGAATTGGGGTCCCCTGCCAGCAAAACCGAAGGTAGGCGACGTCGGGGGGGGGGGGGTCAAGACGGCCGTCGGGAGGGGGGTCCAGGAGGAAATGTACGGGGGCCCAGGCCCCCTCAGGCCCCACATAGCTACGCCACTGCTTTGAACCGATATTTGTTTTTGGATAATAGTGGGATACAAGAATGCATAAATAAAATAAATAAAATGTAGTACAATAATGCTTTTAAATTTTGAGGGAACATCCTCCTGAGATATGGGTCAGAAACTGAGAGAATATGGAGTCTCACAGGGGGAAAAAAAACTCATGAGTCATGAGCAACCTGATACAAAATTGAGTACAACCTGTCTCTCCATGGCAGCAATGTACATGAACAGCACATTTACTAAAGGATATCCAGTGTTGGTCAAAGTAATTAAGTTAAAGTAGAAATAAATACATATATTTTTTTTTATATTTTTAATTATTTTATTTATCATTTTACTTAATTACATTCACATTTATCACATAAATGTAAGGAAATACAGAAATTAATATAAAAAGGAAAACATTTTCTCTCAACAATATATATTTACATAATTGTCCACAATTGGAAGATCCAAGATCAGGAAAACAATCTTAAAGAAAATAAGAAAAACTCAAAATGGTTAATCTTACACTTCACATTTTCTGAGGGAGGAAGGTTAATCGGTTATTGCAGCCGGTACAGTGGTAACTGAAGGAAGTTGCTGCAGAGGATTCTTCATCTGTTTCCACAAACTCTATAATTTCTTAGGTTCAAACAAATAAGTAATAAGGAAAATAAAACACTTACAAGGGAATCGTGCTAGGAAGGTCCCACCTGGGGCAATGATTCCTGGCTGAAAAGCCAAGACTTCACACCTCCCAGTCTGCGATTCCCTTGATGTGTCAGGAAATATATTCATCTTTGAACCCAAAAACTATCAACCATATATCGGAAATACAATTTTAAAACGTTGTTCCTATCTAATCAAAGACGAAAGTCACTAATAATAACTATAACTTCTGAATTTTCCAAAATGTCAATTAAACATCTCTTTTCTCTGAAAGAAGATTTTAAAGGAAATATAATTTTAGTCACCAAAAGGTGGCTATCAGAAGGTATTAGCAAAGTATCAGAGAAATATTTCTTCAAGAATTCAGTAACTAATATATAGGATATTATAGGTAAATTTATCATTCTCAAGTTATTTTCCCTTAATTGGTTCTCCAGAAATTCCAGTTTTTACAAGAAAAATAACTATTCTTCATTACCAAATTATCTAATTTTCATAGAGAAGCCATTTCCGTAATCAAAGTCTCTTTTTATATCTTGGACTTCCACTTTGTTAGATAAGTATTAATATAAATTCTTTAACTCACATAGTGAAAATTTTTAAACATCTGAAGAAGACAGTTATTCACATTCTGCTGCAGTTCCTATAGTATGTCCTTTATGACATTATTGGCTTCACCAAGTCCAATTTCTCCACAGAAACTGCTCCAGATTTCTTCGGGGGAAGAGCTCACTCTCCAATCCCCCAGTTGGTTTATTATCTGGAGTCGATGCTGCGCCAGGACCTCCTCGGGTCACATGAAAATCCTAACCCACTTCGGGCGTTTCCATTATTGACCTCTATAGCGAAGCATTACTATTTCCGGGTCTTGGAGGGGTCGTGCCAACAGGGGAACTCAAAGTCACTCCCTCCACTGAGATTCGGCAATAAAGCCTTGCTGTTCCCCGAAGCAAGAACCGATATCCCCGACGTTATGACCCCGAATCTCTCCAAAATAGATTGAGAAGTGGTGGGAACCCCAGCCGTGTTCGAGGAGGACAGCACCACGGCTTTGCCTTTTCTCTTCCCCATTCTCTGGGGAGCGAGCCTTCTTCTTCAGGCATTCTGGTGTAAAACAGGAACTCAACTAGCGTACGTCCTCCCTCAACGCCATCTTGGATCCTCCAGGTTGGGACACTCTTTGTCTGGTTTCTCCTCAGAGGCCTGTCTGATATGGGTAACCCTACAGCATAGCCCTCTGAGTCATTGAAACACGGAAGCCCCTCCACCACTTGCAAGGTGGTGTCCCTTCGGAGGGGAATAAATACATATTTTAATACTAAAGTAAAAGTGCAGTGAAGACTACATTAAAAATGTACTTAAGAGAAAGTAACAAATGTATTGTCTAATATAATATTACTTCAGCAAAAAGTAAAAGTACCGCAACTACAATGAATGCAACTATCGCTAATATTTTTATCCAACTTTATTGCTCTACAATTCAATCCACTTTGCTTGTAGTAAAACAAAACTTTGAAAATAGCTGTCACTCATGTGAGTGTGAGTCATTAATCGAGCACAGCTAAACAGGTGTTCAACAACTTCATGGCAAGAAGTGAATTGATCAATCTGATATAAAGTTCCTTCAAATCAGGCTAGGCTGCAGTGTTGCTGATGTCTTCTTATTTGGTCTGCAGGTATCGATCAGGGGAATTTCTGTCTGAAACACTTTATTTCCTTATAGCAAAGAATGCTTTAATTATTATCATTGTGGTTATTATCTGTATTATAAGTAGTGCTGTCAAAAAGTTCAGTTGCACTTTCATCTTCATTATCATTGTCACGCTGTCCAGTTTTAGCGAAGGCTTTCACAAAGGTAGAACCATTGTCTGTTGTCATTTGAACAAATTTTCATCTGATGGTAAACTCTGTTTTAATATCTTCGAGAACTGATGCAAGAACAGCTTTGGGTCCAAAAGGGCTGAAGGAGAGCCAACAAATATATTCTTATTTGGGGTCATGACCCCAACAGCGCTTCTTGACATCCATTCCAATCAGAACACCTGGCCTTGGTGACACATGCAGAACACAGATAGCCCTCTTCAAATATAGGACCACAAACTAAACGTAGTAATGTAGACAAATGAAACCTTAACATGCCTGTGCATGTAGTGCAGCGCTATTTCTTCCTGAACGTGAAAAATATACAGATAGCAGATGTAAATGATCAAAACCAACATATTTCAATCACTAAATTGAAAATAAAATCATTTTTCCTGCCTTTGTTGTCTGGTGATTTTATTTTTCTTATCTTCTTGTTACCAGTCTCTGGTTTAACTTCCCTTTGTCTGTGTTCTTAACTCTGTTTCCAGGCCTCTTTGTCCATTTGCTGTTTCTTTTCTCTCCTTCTTCATTTTCAGCATACATCCATCTTTGGATTTAATTTTTCACATTCATCTTTTTTCTATTCTTCTGTTTCCTTCTCAAATCTATCTACTCTTCCCTCCCCTTCTATCCATGTGCACCATCTCCTCCCTCACTCCCCCCTTTCTCTCCCCTCCATCCATATGCATCAACCCCTCCCTCTCACTTCCAATCCCCTCCCCTCCATTCACGTGCACAATCTCCTTCCTATTTATCCATGAACAGCATTTTTTCCACTCTGTTCTGTCCCCTTCCTCTCTATCTGTGTGCACCATCTCCTTCTCTCTTACCTTCCCCTGCCCTGCATTCATGTGCACCATCTCCTCCCTCTCTTCCCTTCCTCACTCTTCCACCCATCTGCACATCTTCTCCCTCTCTCTTCTCTCCCCTTCCCCTACATATCCATGTACAGTATACCATCTCCTCATTCTCCCTCTCTCTCTAGTGTAGCCATGTGCACCAATTCCTCCCTCTCTTTACTTCCCTTGCATCTAATATCACTCCTCAGTATCTCTATCTGTCCCCTGTGTCCAGCAATGCCCCTCTGTATCCCTATCTGTATGTTTTCTCACATCATAAGTATTTCCATACTGGGACAGACCAAAGGTCCATCAAGCCCAGCATCCTGTTTCCAACAGTGGCCAATCCAGGTCACAAATACCTTGCAAGATCCCCAAAAAAGTACAAAACATTTTATGCTGCTTATCCCAGAAATAAGCAGTGGGTTTTCCCCAAGTCCATTTTAATAATGGTCTATGGACTTTTCCTTTAGGAAGCCATCCAAACCCTTTCCCTCCTCATGTCCAGGTTCTCCCCTCTCTCTTTTCTTCCACATCCCATGTTAAGCAGCTCATTCACTCTGGCCCATCCGCTGTCCCCTTCTCCCCACTTCTGCTTGGTCTGGTCTGATCTGATCTTTCTCATTCCCTGTCTTCCATTTCCTTCCAGCATCCCTCCCTGCTTGCTTGCTTGCTTGCTTGTCTGCCTACCACTCACCTGATCATTTTACAAACTTGATCTTCTTCCCGGCAGTGATTCAGCCAGGCTCTTTCTGGCCAACCCCAGGGACCTTCCCTTTGCATGTTGCTGCAGAGGGAAGGCCCTGGGGCTGGCCAGAGTGTGCCTGACTAAATCGCTGCTGGAAAGAGGATCATGTTTGCAAGACTGTCGATGGGTGGAAGGTAAGGAGGCTGGCAGGCAGGGGGGAAAGATGCTGGACCTGGGGGAGGAAAGGCCAGAATGAGCAATGCCAGATCACTGAAGGAGTGAGAGAGAGAGAGATGTCTAACATTTGGTGGCAAAATAAAAATTAGAATGAATGCGCGGGCTGCCAAGAGGGCCCTAAGGTTCTCCAGTAGCTCACATACATTGAAGAATACTGAGGCAGTGAATTCACATTAGTGCATGCTAACTGGATAACCGAGGTAACATGGGAGCACTTAGTGCCTCCTACGTAGGAGGCAGTAAGTACTCCCACATTAACTTTTTCCAGGTAAGGTGCACTAATGTGAACATTAATACACAACCTAAAAAAAATTAAAAATTTACATAAATGCTGCTGCATTAGAAATGGACTTACTGCACAAAGTCCTGTGCTAAAACATGCTAAGCCTATGTCCTATCATGGTTTTAAAAGGGCCCCATGTTATTTAATTTCATTTAGTCAAATTTGATTTCCCGCCTTTCACTGTGGGCATCAAAGCATTTACATTAACAAATAGATCTACACATAAGACCCATGCACACACACACACACACGAGTGACACTGGCTGCACATACTGCAGCAGGACATGGTTATCCACACCTATCCTAGCTAACATTTAATCATCTCTCTGACCTCATGTTCAACTTTCTTTAAATTAGTCCCCATATTTTCTAACTCCCTTACTTTCTTACCAATCAATATGTTCCATCTTTGCTTATACTTTAGGCTGTCTATTAAAATGTTTTATTACGTATTGTGTTGACATTGTAAGTAGTATACTATGCCATACTTTCTGATGTTGTTTGAATATTTTTGCTGCTGTAATTGTCTGTTGCTGATGTTTGATTTGCTCTTGCTTACACCAGCTTGGGTGAATTCCTTCAAAAAGGCAGTAAGTAAATCCTAATTAATAAATAAAGATTAAAAATTGCAAACAATGTGGAATTAAACCAAAAGCATTATAAAAGCATGAACTCTGGATGAATATCCTACAGATTATCAAAGCTCTCCATACTTTTCATGTCCCCAGCCATCTTCTTGTCTGTTAACGGAGGGAGAATTTGAAAATGCCCTCTCCCACTTCACTGTGGGTAAAAGTAGTACCAGCAGCAAAGGAATGGGGTTAGAACCAGAGGCGTAGCTAGTTGGGTCACCAGGGGAGCGGCCACTCCCCCAAACAGACTTCCAACAGCACCAGCACCTGTTTTTGACATGATCTGTCACGTTTAAAATATACATTGGCACTGTTGTCAGTCCACTCTCCGCTCCCCCCGCACCCTCAACCTGGCTACGCTTCCGGTTAGGTCAGGGGAGGAAAAGACCCATGCATACATTCCAGTGGGTTCTTTTCAACCTGCTTCAAGGCAGGTGCAAAAATACATGGTGACATCTAGAGTGTCCTAAATTCTGAAAAAGAAACTCCATTGCACAGATTTAATTTAAACAATCTGGGGGTACAGGCTAATTTTCAATTGATGTCCTCTTAATTATAAATATTTTTATAACAATATTTCTGAGTTTGCCTATCTGCATTCCACAGGTTGTCCCACCAACTGGATAAAAATATTTAGATGACATCTTAAAAGATAGAGCCACCCTTTGAAGTAGGTGAGATGCATGGTCCATCCAGTCTGCCCAACAACAGATAATATATGCATACTTAATCTTGAGCTGTCCTTGCCATTTTCAGGGCACAGGCCATAGACTTTTTCCTGGAATTGGTTTAATTTTCAACTGAGTTGTTGTCAAAGCCTGCTTCAGCCCATCCAGATCTATCTAGCCATAATCAGGACACAGATCATGGAAGTCTGCCCAGCACTAGCCTTACTTCCCATCTACTGGATGTAATGTTTTCCTTTTGATTCCTTTCTCTTCCCATAAATGAATTCTTTATGCTTATCCCATGCCTACCATTTTTGTCTCCACCATCTCCTGTGGGAGGGCATTCCAGGCATCCACCACCCACTCTGTGAAAAAGTACTTCCTGACATTACACCTAAGTTTACCCCTCTATAATTTCAATTCATGCCCTCTAGTTGTACCACTTACCCTTTTCTACAAAAGGTTTGTTTGCATATTAATAGTTTTCAAATAAGGAGCTGCCTGGCAATTGAGCCAAGTTCCCCTGGTTCACAGGCCGCTACACTCCACAGAAGATATTCGGGAGGAGAGGGGAGACACACCACACACATACAATATAGTGGTGGAGAGACAGAGAAGGTGCTGAATGGCAGGGGGAAGAGAGAAGAGTTAGCGAAAGACTTGGGAAGAAGAGGATGAAGAATGGGAGGGCTAGGGTGAGGGAAGGAGTTGGAAAGCTGTAGGTAGACACTGTAAAGAAGACTGAAGAATGCTAATAAGAAAGAATGATATTTGAATGGATAGGCAGAAAAAAAATGGAAGAAAAGTGAAAAGTGTTGGAGCCGGATGTAGTAGAGGAAGTGAAGAAGACAGGAGAGAAAAAAATGACAGAGAGGAGACCCTTGGAAAGAAAGTTGGAAGGCAAGCAGTACCCAGAGACTGGGACCAACACAGAAAAATGAAATGGCCACAGAGCAAAGGTAGTAAGAAGAATTTTATTTTTAATTTAGGATGAAATAGTATGGTTGCTGTGTTAGTCCATTTTAAAGGTCAATAAATAAAAAGAAAATTAAAAGAAAATGTGGTGATACCTTTTTACTGGAGTAAATACATTTTTTGACTAGTTATTTTTTAGCTTGTAGAGGGCAAAACCACCTTCATGTTGGGACAGTATACTGTTGTTATAGTACGCTGTCCTGACCTAAGGAAAAAGATTTTGGCCTTCAAGAGCTAGTCAAAATATGCATTAAGTTAGTCCTATAAAAAGAACCACCTTATTTTCCATTTTTGGTTTACTTAATTTCTAATGTGGTTGGAATATGTCAGTTTTTGAAATTTATATCTGCATCATTATATTTTGCACAGTACAGGGGGGGAGGGGGAATGCATTATTGTTTCTGTTTCACTGGTCTTATAATGTGCGCAGCATCTGGCTTTTTATGGGGTTGTTTAATTTTTACCTATATATTTCTATTTATAGTTTTTGGTTACTTATTCAATACTTAATGAGGGCCTGTCTGTATTCTGTGTTTGTAAAAGAGACCAGGTGTTCCATTGGCAGCGAATGTCACTGTAGTATCAGTTTGTACCAGTGTGTTTTTTCTAGCGAAAAAGGTGCCGGTATTCAAATGCCAGGCCACCCTTCAGGGGTGGGGTTGATCACCGAGGGACCCATCCACCCCACAATAGCCAGGCCCCCTGCAACTTGACTTTGTCTTCCCATAACTCCTCTCAATGTAACCCATAATCGTACTGTAACACACTGTATTTCCATCCTTCACAATGTATTGTAAGCCACACTGAGCCCGCAAATAGGTGGGAAAATGTGGGATGCAAATGCAATAAAATAAATAAATATGACAAGACAGAATTGGTGTGTAGAGCCTAAGCTCGTTCATTAAAACTTGGGGACCATGGGTCAATTTTAGTAGAGAATGGGAAAGGTGCCAGTACTCAGTACCCCCAAGTACCCCCTCAAAAAAAGCCCTGGTCTCTTCTAATCTGGCTTGTTTGGTTTTCCAGTAGGTGTATTGATGATTTAGTGGTCACGGCAGTGTTTATGGTGTCTCCTTTTCCTTCACAGGACCTTGTTGTGCAACTCCTGGAAGTTGATGATGTTATGTTAGAATTTCATTATATGTTCTGAGTGACTTTTGTAGGGCTTTGTATTACTTCACAATATTCCTGGTGTTTGATTCTGGATTTGGATTTAGCTCATGCCTTTTTCAATTGCAGCTCAATGCGAGTTACATTCAGGTACAGTCTCTGGAGGGCTCACAGGTTGTTTGTACCTGGGGTAATGGAGGGTTAAATGACTTGTTCAAGATATCAAGGAACGGCAGTGGGATTTGAACCCTGTCTTCCCTGGTTCTCAGCTGCACTGTGCTTTTGGTACAGCTAATATAGAAGAATGAAATAAAGGACAGTAGATCTGAAGCCTTGTAGTTATTTGTCAGCTTGTTATAAAGGCTGATAAGCAAGTCATTTAATGGTTGCCATTAACAACAAAATTCCTGTTTGTGTTGCTGAACACCGCTATTCACATGGCTAACAGGAAGATGCTGGACCGAGGTGTTAGGGCTATCTAGGAGCCAAGTGTTAAAGTACTAGCATATATTTTTTCAAAATTCTGCAAATAGTGTTCTGTTTAGTATGTTGAATTATTTTGGTGTATTATTTTCATTTTTCTCTTTTTTGGCATATAATTCCTGAAGTATATTCAGTAACAGAAGTTGGGTTGTTGTTTTTTGAGGGGGGGGGGGGGCAATACTGCTGATACAGCTACATAAAAGCCACACAGTGAAGGGCTCCTTCTTTACTGTGTTCAAATGTGCCCCGTTTTCTCTATACTGCTGATATAGGTGTTGCCTCCTACCCCCAAAATTTTAACTTCTTCCATTATGACCTGTACCACACCCTGATCTGATCACTGTCCCACTTTAGCCTCCCCAAACAACTGAGTCACCAACTACCAGTGCTAGGCACCAACTACTTCAACAGTATAGATACTTTACTAAAAAAAAAAAAAAGTAGCTTAACTACCTGGTTAACTATATTTTTCTTGTAGTAGTTTAACTACATGAGACAACTACCATAAAAGTAGTTAACCAGTAGTTAACTACTTCAATGACATTTTAATTTGCCTTAAAATCAACTACACAACAATAGCACTTAGGAAGAAATGTGTTTAATGTTTAAAATCGGAATTGATAAATTCTCAGAAAATCACTAATTAACTAATGCTAAATATTTTTTGATTACTCTGCTTAAAGGCTCAGAATTCTCAATATGTCACTTCGGCTTATACTGCAGAAAAAAAACAATTTCTCAAAGTTATCATCAATAAGATAGCCGTTGTGGCACTAAAATTTGTCCTGAGCAATTAAATCGCTCAGCCTCTTCCTTTGTTCCAGATTCAGCTGCTGGAAGGTTGTTCTTTGCAGTGAACAGAAAATCAAAGAAGTCTTCACCTCCAGTAGCAGTCTTTTTCTTGGAGGCTGACTGTAACTCCTGTGCTTCTCGCTCTGACTTCAGTCTCTGTTGCAGGCACAGCACGAATGAGCAGCTGTGTCTTCTCGTACCGTTTTTGTTCTGCTAGATATCTCAACTTGAACTTCGGAAAAAGCATTGTTGCAATATGGTAGTCATCATCTTCACATACTGGATCAAACCTTGACAAATTGACATCATCGGCTAATCTCTATAATTTTGACTGAATTCCCATTATCGTTGGCATTATGTGTCCAATATAGCAGTTAATTTCAGCTTGCAGAATATCACTTCTGCCAAGCGGTCCAGTTTCAGCAGGTGGTGTTATGGAAGAGATTTTTAGATGATGTATTTTTTTGTATGGGCTAGATCAGAACAGGATCTTCAGGCATTTAAAGTGTGGATTAACACTTTGGATCCCAGCTTACAATTTACCTTGAAGTACGATCGACAGAAAATTAAATTTCTTGATATGTGGGTGATGAAAGAAAGAGGGTGTTTTATCACAACTTTGTATCACAAGCCTGTGGAACGAAATACATTTTTACAATTTGGAAGCCATCACCCTTACCTCAAGTACAATTTATCTGTTAGTCAATATCTCCATTTGCGGAGGATTTGCACAGATTTGGATAATATTAAAGAACAAGCTAATCTGCTAACAATGAGGTTTCAAGCATGAGGATATCTGAGAGAGCTCTGAGAAGAGCCTATCTCCAAGCACGTTTTGCCCAGCAACAGTTGCTCCTCCAAGATAAACGTTCAGAGCAGGAAGAGACATTGACTTCTGTTCTACCTTATTTTCAATTGTCTGCAAAATTTGTTCAAGTTATGCGCTCACATTGGCACACTGCACAATTGTACCCAATATTTGATTCATTTCCCGTGATGGTGTCCATACAGGGTAAGACTATTGGAGAATTGTTAGCCAAACAACGCTATGGCAATGAGGCAGTGACGTAGCCAAGGGTGGGCCTGGGTGGGCCCAGGCCCACCCACTTTGGGCTCAGGCACACCCAGTAGCAACACACCGATGATGTGGCTGGCAGGGATTCCCAAGCCCCACCAGCTGAAAACTCCCAACAACTGTCCCTCCTGCATACCTTGTAAATAGAAGATCTTCGCCTGCAGCAAGCAGTGACTGATACATACTACTCACACCGGCCCCACAGCCTTCCCTCTGACATATTCCTGCCTATGCGGAAACAGGAATTTGCATCAGTGGGAAGGCTGTGGGGCCAACATTAACGGTGTATATTAGTTGCTGCTTGCTACTGGTGAAAATCTGCTATTTAAAAGGTATGCGGGAGAGGGAGGATGTTTGAGAGACCATATGGCATGCAGATGAGAGAAGAAGAGACCAAATCACACGTGGAATGGAGTGGGGTTCTGCCCACCCATCTTGGACCCAGGCCCACCCAAAATTGGGTGTCTGGCTACGCCCCTGCAATGAGGCACAAATAGAGAGATCGGGTACACATGGATCATGTAACAAGTGTCAATGGTGCCCGCTTACTGTATCGGGTCCTGTTTGGCTGATGCACAAACGCAGCATAGATTGACAGCCAGAACAATCATGACCTACCTCTGTTAGTCCAACGTCGTATATATATATATATATATGATCAAGTGCCCTTGTAAATTAGTATATGTAGGCTGTATCACTTGAGCAGTGAAATTGAGGTTGACTGAGCATAAATCTAGGATAGTAACCACAACGAATAGGCCCCTTTGGTACATTAATGGCTGGAAAAGGACATTCTGTCAATGATCTACGATGGAGAATTATTGATCAGATTACTGAAGGGTGGGAGGGTGGTAATTATGAGAAGTTACTTAATTTCAAAAAACAAGAATAGATATTTTTTACTTACTGAGACCTACTGGTTTCAATGCAGAAATTGAGTGGATGACAGTTTAATTCCGGGGTCCTCTGATATATAAATTAGCATGTAGAAATCGCGGCCGCCATCTTGACTGCATTAGCTTTTGAGTTGGCAAGATGAGTAGGGTCTGTTAAAAGGTAAATTGTTACAAGTTGGTTTTTGTTATCAGACTAGATATATAGCAATAGAAATTTTATTAATATGGATTTTCTGTTTCAGGGGACTTCCTTGAAAAAGCTTTTTAGCGAAACATGTGCCATGCTGGATGACAAGTTCCCCTGTGCTGACATTTAACTGGAGGAACAGTACTCCAGATGAGTATCAGTTTTTATGTTGAGAGAAAATCAAGTATACAACAAGATATTTAATCAGAATAATTAAATAATGAGAGAAATTGGAGGTATGGACCAATGCTATCATCAACATATACATCACTATAGTTGAAATAATGCAAGCTACATCGTGGTGCCACTGAGGTCCTTAAATCAATAAGAGCGTTAAAGTACACACAATCGTTTGGAAGTTTACTTTAGATTTTCAGATTTCCAGGTATTGATTGCGTTGGTAAGACCAGCCACCTCTTCAACAACATCTGCATGTTTGGTACTCTGAATGACTGCATTGCTAAGAACCACCTGTGCTTTCCTCATGACCCTGTCAAACATTCACTTGTAGCACAAATCTTTTCATGCTTCACAGTTGTCAATATCTGCTACAAGATTGAGTGTGTGATTGGCACGTCTCTTGTGCTAGTGAAATCAGTTGGAGTCAATGTCATCAGCACATGATTCATCTTTGACTGCAAACAGAGATCCAACATCAGCTGCTTCGACCTCCTCTGACCCGAAAAGTGACTGGCTATTGGACTCTGTTGAGCATGAACTGCTGTTCTCTTTATTGCCACCAGTGCAAGTATCATTCAGAAGGTGGAAGGCTTTTGTAATATTTGCTGAACTGCCAGTAGCACAGCAGATAATCTTAGTTGTTACATGGAATTCTGCAAACAGTTCATTTGAGAAATCTTCTCCCCAGTGTGGGAATGCTTAATGGTGTAGTAGTGCCTCCTTGTTTATGTAATGAATGGTCATTCCAAGAAAACTGCGCTTGTGGGTGCTCCAAAGATCTGCTGTTACAGAAATATATTTCACTTGTTGTAATTCTGTAATAAGGAAGTTCTTGTGAACGTCATACAGTTCGTTTAAGCTTCATGTGCATGGAAACAGTTCTGGTTGCGCTACTATCAGGCTTATTTTCGAAAGAGAAGGGCGCCCATTTTTTGACACAAATCGGAAGATGGGCGTCCTTCTCACAGGGTCGCCCAAATCGGCATAATCGAAAGCCGATTTTGGGTGTCCTCAACTGCTTTCCGTCGCGGGGACGACCAAAGTTCCCGGGGGCGTGTCGGAAGCATAGCGAAGGCGGGACTGGGGCGTGCTTAACACATGGGCATCCTCGGCTAATAATGGAAAAAAGAAGGACGTCCCTGACGAGCACTTGGCCGACTTTACTTGGTCCATTTATTCTTGCGACCAAGCCTCAAAAAGGTGCCCGAACTGACCGGATGACCACCGGAGGGGATGACCTCCCCTTACTCCCCCAGTGGTCACTAACCCCCTCCCACCCTAAAAAATAAATCTTTAAAAATATTTTTTTGCCAGCCTCAAATGTCATACCCAGCTCCCGACAGCAGTATGCAGGTCCCTGGAGCAGTTTTAGTGGGTACTGCAGTGCACGTCAGGCAGGCAGACCCAAGCCCATCCCCCCTACCTGTACACTTGTGGTGGCAAATGTGAGCCCTCCAAAACCGACCACAAACCCACTGTACCCACATGTAGGTGTCCCCCTTCACCCCTTAGGGCTATGGTAGTGTTGTAGAGTTGTGGGTAGTGGGTTTTGGGGGGAGGTTGGGGGGCTCAGCACCCAAGGTAAGGGAGCTATGCACCTGGGAGCAATTTGTGAAGTCCACTACAGTGCCCCCTAGGGTGCCCGGTTGGTGTCCTGGCATGTCAGGGGGGCCAGTGCACTACAAATGCTGGCTCCTCCCACGACCAAAGGGCTTGCATTTGGTCGTTTCTGAGATGGACGTCCTCGGTTTCCATTATCTCCGAAAACCGGGGACGACCATCTCTAAGGTCGACCTAAATGTTGAGATTTGGCCGATGTGATAGTGACAGCAAGCCGAGCATCTGAGGACTTTTCCTCCCTCTAAAAAATTGAAGTAAAATCAGCAAAATTGGTTACACTTGCTATTATATGTATGTAGAGATGTTTATCTATGCAATTCATCTGCAGTGCATCCAGATCACAAGGGGGCATGTCGGGGGTGGGATTAGGACAAGCTTAGGGCATTCCTAACACTTAGGAACGCCCAACACTTGGACATTTTATAGCTATAATGGAAGAAAACAAAAACGTCTAGGGCTAAAACTTCAACATTTTGACTTAGACTTGTTTTTAGAATGAATAAAGCACAAAAAGGTGCCCTAAATGACCAGATGACCACTGGAGGGAATCAGGGATGACCCCCCCCCTTTACTCCCCCAGTGGTCACTGAGCCCCTATTACAGCCTCTATGACAGCACTTGGACAGGTTTTTTTTTTCAAAAATGGATCAAAAACATAAATGCACAGAACACAAAACCACCTAGCATGTGGCCATTTTTGAAAAGAAAAGATAGACGTTTAGCTATTTCAAAAATGGCTATATTTCCTATTCGGATTTGGAACGTTTAGCACAAAACATCTAAAGTCCAACTTAAATGTCATATCGAAAATGCTCCTCCACATCTCCTGAGCACTCATTAGGGATTTCTTGAAAGTCTGACTGATTTATAGCCCTCCAGGACTACTGTGACACCCTTAATCTAAGTTGTACCTGAAGTAAAGGAGATGATCACATACCCCTGGATTCTATACATGGAGCCCAAAATTGTTTGCTGAAATTTGGCATGCATCGGGTGTATTCCATAATTGCGCATGCAACTTAATTGACAAATGAGCAGTTAATTGGCTATAATTGGGTGCTAATAATTATTGGTGCTAATTGGCAACAATGAAAATGTACACATGCATCTTCCTAGTCGAAATTCTATAAAGATGCACGTGTACATTTTCTGCATGGATCTAAAAAAAGGGGGCGTGGGCATGGGCAGATGAAGGCTGTTCTTAGAAACTGCACATAGTTATAGAATATGGCAGATCTGCACCTAATTCAGATGCGAGGATTTACACCAGGTTTCAGTTGGTGTAAATCCTCACTCCTAAATTAGGCGCAGATCATTTTTTTCGGCACCCAAATTTCGGCGCCATTTACAGAATCCAGTCCAAAGTTTGTCAGTGGGAGAAATAGGATTTGAACTTTGTCTTCCCTGGTTCTCAGCCCACTATGTTACATCTTCACTCCAAAATAAATATTGCTCCATCTAGCTTTCTTTTTCTCAAAGCACAAAAAAAAATTTTTCAAAGTTTTAAAATGAGCCCTTTGAGAGCAATGGAAGCTGCATATCAACAGCTGTGCTCTGTCCTGGGATTATGCCAGTCAGCTTCCAATAGGCACAAAAATATTGTTTGTGTGTATGGATGAACAAGCACTTAAAGGCAGGTCTATGAGTAGTGTAGAGAGAGTTAAATGTTTCCCAAAAGGAAATACTTTGGGACAAAAAGTAGTGGCTTCCTTTATGAAGAAAAATTTGTCCTGTTAATGCAATCTCATTTCATGAGTACATTAAGTCTTGACTTCTGAGCGTAGAACAACACCTTCATTTATTATTGCATTTTATTGATGTACTAGTAAAAAAGGCCCGTTTCCGAAACCAATGAAACGGGCGCTAGCATGTGGCTTTTTTTGTGTGTGTGTGTATGTGTCACAGAGTTATTTTGTGTGTGTGTGTGTGTGAGTGTGTGAGGGTGCGGTGTGTGTGCAGGTTGTTGATGTGTGTCTTGTTTTGTTTTGTTTTTTGCTTGGGGGTTGGGGGATGTGCTGTGCTGTCCTTGGTCGCTGTTTGCTGCTGGCTGGGTCGCGGGTAATCCTTCCAGCTGGGCCGCAGCTTGTCCTGTTCGCCCACGTCCCAGATGGTGACGGGCACGTTGTTTTCCGGCTCCTCTGACTCCACGTCAAGCGATCCCAAATATAGCCTGTGCTATAGGCCCTCTGGCACTCTTCAGTACTAGCATTAGGCATTTAAAAATTTCTCCCCCCCTGGTCTATTTTTGCACATACCCACAGCAGGAATATTCTTCTCTCGTTCCAGCGGTGGTTCTGTGCTCTCCGTGCTGCACAGATAATGAGCCATTCTGCTGGGGAATGCTCCTCCCTTATTGTCCCATAGTTTCCTCTGATTGGTCCGTCTTACGTTGGCTAGTGTTGCCTGGGAACGGTGTTGTGATGGTCTTTTGTGTTTCAGAATGTTGAGGGTGTTTTTTCTGATTGGTCCGTCATGCAAGGGTGGGGCAGAGAGACATGGTCAGTGTTGTGGCTTCACCACCATGAATCCATGAACCCTTCAGGGAGTGACTGAGTGACTTCAGAACGTTGTCTTCAGAACGTTGAGGGTGAGTTTTATTATAGTAGATGTTACTATCAATGTACTATTGTATTTTATTAATGTACTAGCCGTTAAGCCCGTAACAACGGGCTAGTTTTTTGTTTTCCTATGGCCTCCCCCCCCGTTCACCAACCCTGCTCTCTCCCATGCCCTCCCCCCATGTCCAGCAACCCTCCTCTCCCCCCTCCCATCCGCTCCATCCACCCGTGTCCATCAACTGTTCTCTCCCCTACCCTCCATCATCCTCGGGCTCCCATCCACCAAGATTGTGACCTCCTGTGCCCTGCCGTCCCCGCTGCCGCCACCATCTTTGACACCCCCCCGGCATTGCCCCCCCTCTTTCCGCCGTCATCGTGTCGTCAGTTCTCCATCGCTGCGTCTGTTTCCCTCAGTTCCGCACCCTCCTTCCCTCCCTGCTCCCTCCTCCCTCCTCCTCCGATTTCCACGCCCATGTAAAAGCCATCCTCCCTATTGGGCTGTACTGCTGGTGGAGGCGGGGCTTGGACTTCTACACTCTTAGCGTTCCGACTCTACTGCGCATTTTGCAGGTGAGTCGGTCACTTGCCTTTTATATGTTTGATTATTATCGCTATGATGATGTATTTGACCACTATATTATATTCTTTCTTGTAAGTCACTTTGGGTTGAACGTTTGCTTGAGGAAAGTGGTGTATAAGTGTAACATAACATAATCTTGCATTCAGACATGGGTAGTTTTATACCAGTGCTGTGCTTCTTTAGTAATTACATTACAACATGCCATTTATTCCTCTTGTTTTCTTCTTTCTCCTCCAACAGGTGCTTTTATCATGTAACACGGAAAGAGGCTGCAGACATGCTGGAAAACAGCCCTTCTAATGGCAATCTAATCCTGAGGCCTTGTGGTGACAGTAAGAACTATTCTGTCACTATCCAGGAACCCCTGGAGTATGTTGAGTTTCTAATATTTACCTAATTCAGAACTAACCTATATTTATGGCAAACTTTCATGCAAAGTTTGCCAGAAATGATATATAAAATCTGTACTACTCTAGCAAAATTACTAAAGTATCTTCCTATCTGGAATTTTATTGCCCAGACAATTCTGTGGAAGAGGGATTGAATAGAAGACCTACAGTCAGTGGTGTAGCTACAGGTGGGCCTGGATGGGCAAAGGCCCACCTTTTCTTACCTCAGGCCCACCCAGACCAGTGGCCCCCAAAGCACCTCATTGGCGGTGCCTCTCTCTCTCTCAGCAGCTGCCCATCTCTCTCTGTACTCTACCCCCCCCCCCCCCCCGCCTACCTTTGAGCCAGTGCTTGCAGCAATTCCTGTAAGCAACCTGCGCCAGCCCTGCATGCATCCCTCTACCGCATCCCAGTAGAGGGAAGCCTGCAGGGCTGGCGCAGGTTGCTTACTGGAATCGTTGCTGGTGAGAGCTTGGAGGTAGATCTGGGAAGGAGAGAGGAGCAGATGCCAGGTGGGAGAGGGGAGAGAGAGGAGCAGATGCCGGGTGGGTTAGGGAGGGAGGGAGGGAGGGAGAGAGAGGAGCAGATGCTGGGCGGAGGGGGAGAAAGATGACTGTAGCAGGGACAGAGAGAAAGTTTTTTTTTAAACTGTATGTATGTATGGGGGTGAGAAGGGCCTATCCTGGTTAACTCGGGGCCACCTGAAATGGCAGGTCTGGCTAAGCTCCTACCTACAGTATCTAGTGCTGTCTGGTTCCTGATAAAACATTGTCTGAAACTAGCAGTTACTGAGCATTGTTCTGGAAATGAAACATCTATTGGTTTACATATTAGAAAATCATCAATAAAGTCATCTTGGTAAAATATAGATGAGGTATTTATTGATATATGCAGGCCTTTTCGAAATATATCCACATGTAAACAGTAGCACTTACATAAGTATATTGCGTACATATGTAAGTACTGATTTCAGAAAGCTGCTATTATTTACACAGAGATTTCAAGGGGGACATGGCTGGGATGGAACTAATATCTGTGCATGCATTCCCCATTTTACAAAGGGAATACCTATGTATGAGAACAAATCTTCAAATCTTCAAAGGCATACGTATGTTTTTTTAAACGATTTTTTTTTTTCAGCCAGGGCTTTGCATGAGGGATTAAGGGAGTCATTCTCCTTGATTCTAAAATGAAACCAAGTTAAAATAGTAGCCTCACTATTTAATTGGCAGTTCTTACACATATAGGTGTGTAAAATGGGATGGCTACACTGGAAATGCCACAGCACTACTTTCACACGTAATTGCCAACAACTCCAGGTGAAAGCTGTTTGATTCATGCTGTTCTTTGGTTTTTTTTTTAAACATGTGTGTGTTTTGTAAAATGGCAGCTTCCACTGCATGTGCTGGCAAATACACATACAGTCCTGCAGAGCCTTTTCTAAAATACCACCAGAAAACTGAACAGATGTTCAGGGCCACTGCAATGGGGCAGTTTAAAGAACCGCAAACTCAAGGGCATAAAAGTAAAATACTTACTGACTGCGGTGATGTCTTTCGATACTGCACACAGAGTTAAGCTTTCTTTAAACCCCAGTTGTTGTGCTGGTTTGATCTCTACACTAGTATATGGTTGGTTCCAGGAGCAGTTTTTACTAAAAGATGAATTAGTGATTACAGGTCAGTTATAATGGCAAAAAGATATTCACTCTGTTTACCTTTCCTTTACACCACAGTAAATGAAGCCAAAGTGAATTAAAGAATTTAACATTTTTATTTCAGTAGCCCATCCATAAAGCACTACAAGGTGTTGCGTAAAGGAGGAGATTATTACACGATAGAACTAGAAAAACCAGTAAGTATAGCCTTGTTTACAGGCATTACATAGTCTAAAGTATTAGCAAGGACAGTTGTGTCTTTGAATATCTGAAAACCTGGAAGTGATTTACATTATTGAAGGGGTGGGGCAGCAAAGTTCTTCGCACCTCTGATAAAATTAATTAGCTTTCTTTAAGGAAGACTCTTTTGTGAACTGTAGTACCATTTAGCGACAAGGTAGCTGCGTTTCTAGTAATATGTCACTTGAGCAAGAGTCCTAACTGTACCCATGCATGGCAGCAAGTCTGGTTTGTTCTGGAATGCAGCAGTTGAACACAGCCAAAGACCAGGTTTATTAAGCTACATTTTTAATCACATGATTTTGGAAGCATACCTATTAGGTGAAGTAAATGTCAAAAGGCATACATCAAGACCCAGAGCCACCACCTCTCCCAAGTTTCAAATATGTGAGAGAGAGAGAGAGAGGAATCAAGAAAAAAGGAGAAGGACGGTCAATGATACCTGTTTTATTATGTCTTTTACGTGGACTGCAGGAGTATACAACAAAGTGTAAGACATATGAAACTGATTAAGGGGTCCCTTTACTAAGGCACGCTATAATTAGCGTGTGCTAAATAACATACAACCAATAGGAATATAATGGGCTGCATGACATTTAATGTGCGCTAAATCTGTTAGTGTGCCTTAGTAAAAAGTCCCCTAAATGAGGCTTTCATATAATTCCACATGTTTCCAAGATCATCAATGATATGATGCAGTCATTACTTAGTGCATGTTTGCCAGCTGTTCTCTCTATATAAATCAGATGTGTGAAAACAGAACTTTTATGTGTATAACACAGCCCTTTTAAGGTGTGAAATATTTCAATTTCTGCTCAGTTCTGTAGAAAACACAAAAAAGAAATTTAGCCTTGTGACATAGTTTCTTGTTCCCTAGGTCACACTCAAGGGCTTGGATAAGGTTGTGGAATACTTTATAAGTGAAACCCGAGGACGGCTGAAACCCTTCATCTCACATGAGTATCAAACACACCTGGGTATGGAGACTATTTTGCTTAAAAGCTTAAGTACCGCTGCTGTTATTCTATAAGCTTACTTAATTCAACACCAACACGACTAAAGTCTACTTACTAGTAAGTAGACAATCAGTTCACTTATGATTCAGTATAAGGGGGAGAAAAAGTCTCCTATTGTCACCAGGACTTGTCTGTCTTAATCAGCACTCCAAATGCGAGTGAAACCCCTATGTGACTCATAAAATCATCGACGTAAAAACCTCCCTCCTACCGAATATTTGACTTCTGTGATTTTTCCAATGCGTTTTTTCTAGCAAAAAAGGTGCCAGTACTCAAATGCCAGGACACCCTTCAGGGGCGAGGTGATCCCTGAGGGACCCACCCCACAATAGCCAGGTCCCCTACAACCAGTCACAAAATCTATGAGAAGGCAGAATTGGTGTGTAGAGTCTGAACTCTTTCATTCAAACTTGGGGTCCATGGGTCAAATTTAGCAGACAATGGAAAAGGTGCCGGTACTCAGTACCCCCAAGTACCCCCTCAAAAGAAACCCTGGATTTATCAGCTGTATACTTTACGTTTTTAATTTTATTTTTCAAACTTACTGAAGATCTATTGTGTCTAACTATAGAAATGAGGGGCAATAAATCATTTGCAGTGGAAACAATAAAGCCACTTATTTGTCTGTTCTGTACGCTCACCGGACCCCGACAGGCTCCCGTTTTGCTGAATGCTTTGTCAAGGGATCTGAGCGAATGCAGACCTGCCGGACAAAAGAAAACAGTCATTAATATATAGACAGCAAGTGAACTCAATTCGATATAACCTGGCTGTTACTTACAGAATGTGAACCCACTACATAGTGCTGCCACCATACAAAAAAATAATGTCGGCGGCATCTTTTAAACACTAGTGCACCGGACAGACAAACTAATTGAGCACATGTTGACTATATTGGCAATTAGAATTCTCTTACACAAACCCCAGTGGGTCATACAGACTATTGACAGTTTACAAGACACCTCTGTGTGTATAACTTTCTTTAAATTAAGCCCCTTGTTTTCTTACTGATTTTACTCTATCTTATCTATCTATATGTTTCATCTTTGCTTATACTCTAGGCTGTCTATGAAAATGTTTTATTATGTATTGTGTTGACATTGTAATGTAGTATTCTATGCCATACTTTTTATTGCTGTTTGAATGTTTTTACTGCTGTAATTGTCTATTACTTATGTTTGGCTTATTCTTGCTGTACATCGCCTTGAGTGAATTCCTTCAAAAAGGCAGGAAAATAAATCCTAATAAATAAATAAATAATAATTATGATTTTTCTTGGGCGGAGGCTTGAAAGGTAAAAATGTCTCTTTTTTAGATCCTAATGTAATCCAAGGCTTCTCTGAGGCAGAGGGGTGTCTACTCTTAGATCTAGATCTTTTAAATCTTTTGGCATGATCCTCTGCAAGAAATGCTCTCATTACTTCTGGACTGTTGGAGGCTATTTTATGAAGTCTCAGATTAGCCTCTGCCAGCATTGCTTGTGTTCTCTTTAGCAAGTCAATGGCCTCTCCTGCAGTAGGCAACTATTTCAAATCATCAACATAAAAGTCTCTTACAATGAAGCGTTTGGCATCTGTGCCATAATCTCTTTCACCCTCTTGGGCTGTCCTTCTAATCCCATAGGTTGCTAATGGACTGTTTCCAAAGACATGAACTCTCATTCTGTATTCTACAATTTCCTGGTTGAAGTCATTGTCAAGGTACCACAGGAATCTCAAGTTGTCTGGGTGTACGACAAAGCAATAGAACGTCTGCTGGATATCTGCTGTTATGGCGATAGGGTTCTTTCTGAAGCAAATCAAGACTCCTATTAGGCTGTTAATCATGCTGTGTTAAGCAGCACATTGTTCAGTGAGATTCCTTGAACTTGAGCACTGGAATTGAACACAATCCTGATCTGCCCTGGTTTTTCCTTGTCTTTCAATGGTGAAGCTGACATGGCCATTATCCAGCATGTTCTGCATGAATGTTCTAAAGTACTGTTTTCATTCTGGTTTCCTTCTTAGAGTCTTTTGCAATGAAGTATTCTTTTCATCTGTGCTTGTTGAATAGCTTCTGGGCTGCCATAGCACTGATCAAGTCTCTCCCACATTTCTTTCAATCCTCTGGAAGGGTCGTGCAGATATGCATCTGGTATTCCTTGCACACGGTTGTCTCTGTTCCCAGCCATTTCATTATCATGTTAATTTCTTGGTTCGGGGCAGACTTCATAATTGCCATGAGCTCTTTAAAGTTAGATTTCCATCTTCTATACTTTTCATGGCAGTCATTGAACTGAGTGAGCCCCACGTTTACCATCTTTTTGCGAGCCATGTATGTTGCTAGATCCTCTCTCTCTGAAGTATCTAGTGCACTGGCAGTAGGTGCCTGTGGCTGACTGTGTGCTGGGGTTGTTCTGAGGTCAGGCATGAAGCGCGGCTGTTCAAGTGGTTCTTGTTTAACCACAGGGAGTTTTACTGGGCTTACCTGCTCAACTTTTATCTGAGCCCAGTTCCTGGGGTAACGCTAGAGTCTGTGGTTGAAATGAAGAATTTCCTTTGGGGTGCAGAAACCCAAAAGAGAGATACTGAATAGGAGGGGAGAGATTAGTAAGCTCGACTAAAGAGAGAGACCTTGTGGTGTTGGTGTCAGAGGATATGAAGGTGAAGAAACAATGTGACAGCTGTGGCCAGAAGGATGCTAGGCTGCATAGAGGTATAACCAGAAGAAGAAAGTAGGTGTTGATGCCCCTCTATGAGTCATTGATGAGGCCCCACTTGGAATACTGTGTTTAGTTTTGGAGGCCGTATCTTGCTAAAGATGTAAAAATACTGGAAGCGGTGTAAAGAAAAACTACAAAAATGGTATGGGATTTGCGTTGCCCACCGTACGAGGAGAGCCTTGCTGACCTGAATATGTATACCTTGGAGGAAAGGAGAAACAGAGGTTCAAATATTTGAAAGGTATTAATCCGCAAACAAACCTTTTCCAGAGACAGGAAGGTGGTAGAACTAGAGGACATGAATTGAGGTTGAAGGGCGGCAGACTCAGGAGTAATCTCAAGAAGTATTTTTTCACAGAAAGGGTAGTAGATACGTGAAATGCCCTCCCGCGGGAGGTGGTGGAGATAAAAACAGTAATGAAATTCAAAAATGTGTGTGATAAACACAAAGGAATCCTGTTTAGAAGGAGAGGATCTATAGAATCTTAGCAGATACTGGGTGACAACCCCGGTAATTGGGAAGCAAAACCAGTGCTGGGCAGACTTATACAGTCTATGCCCTGATCGTAACTGAATAGATATGGATGGGCCGGAGTCTAAATTTTAAGGGGGTTCGATGTTAGGTTCAGAACGTTTAGTACAAGAACAGTGCTGGGCAGACTTCTACGGTCTGTGCCTTGAGAATGGCAAGGACAAATCAAACTCATATAAAGTATCACATACCATGTAAAATGAGTTTATCTTATTGGGCAGACTGGATGGACCGTTCAGGTCTTTATCTGCCGTCATTTACTATGTATACTTTCCTGAAGCGACAGCCAATGCTAGTGCATCTGTTTGCATGCAAGCATGTGGATCACGCTGGTGGCGGTTCGTCTCTGTGGCGTGCTTTACCTTAGGCTTGCTTCTTTCAAGTCAGCAGTGGTGGCAGCAGCAGCATTGGCTTTGGTTGTGGCAGAAGCAGCAGCTACTGCTTTCTGCTGTTCTTCTAATTTGTTTTTTCAAGTTCGATAGTGGCTTCCTGCTTGCTATAAAGAACCTTTGATTTGGCAGCAACTGAATCCATAGGCAATTTCAGAGCAAGAGAGCTTGTAGTGGACTGGCTAGAATGGCATGTCCTGTGTGATTTTAAGGACCTGGAACTTAAGGTGCTTCTAGTGCTGTCAGAGTGTTTAGGCAAATACTGCTCTGCAGGGGCTGTGTGTGTTTCTGTACTTTTAATTACTTCAGACACCAATGGCATATGAGGTCTGTGGCCTGCTGTCTCTCCTTCTGGGCCAAACTGTCTGACATTTTTTGCCTGCTCAGAAATTCACAATATTCCTATGATTTCTGTTGATATGGCTGAGCGGTAGCTTGCAGCAGGTGTCAGTATTTAGGTCCTCAGCCTGACATCCCCTTGTAATTTCATGCATTCCTTGCTGTACTTCAGCTCTATACACTTCTCTGGCTGGCTCTGTTGGTTTATATAGTCTTGTGGACTTTGAACCCCTATCATTGTTATTGCTGGGTTGTGCTATGTCCTCTATATCAGCCTACTCAGTAACTGTTTTGTGTGACTGAATGACTTCAGAGTCTGCCATGGCTTCAGCAGCAAAAAAAAATGTTTTTTTTTAATTTTTTTACTGTGATGCAAACCTTGGCTCTGTGCCAAAAAATGTTATCTTTTGCTGAGGCTAGGAAGTCCATATTTGGCAATCTTTTTTTCTTTTGCAAACAATGAGTGTGCTTTGGAGAGGGGGGGGGGGGGGGGGGTCCCAAATGGATACTTTTTGCTTGAGACTGAAGAACTAGAATTTCTTGGCAGCCTATGCCCAAATCACAACTTTGTTTTCTATCACTATAGCAACAGTGAGGGTTTCTGCTAGCTGGCTCAGATTCAGACAATTAATTATGCAGGTTTGCACTAACTGTATGCTGTCTGCTTCTGTCTGCATAGATGACCAGCACCAATCCCACTAATTTCTGCTTTCTAATATGCTTATAATGATGTCTGTAATATTCTACACCTTGCACTTTTCCCAAGTCTATTGTGCCTTTGTAGTTTCCACAAATTTTCACTGTACAGTCCTTGCAGAAGTGCTGTCTCATACACTTAGCAGACTGTCAGCTAAACCATAGTATAGAACATCACTGCAAAGACTCAGAACTCTTGAAACAAATCTTCATTAATGCAATCAAACAAAGGAAATATGACTTACAGTTTGATGTGCTGAACAAAAGTCTCTGCCTTGCAGACTGGGAGTCTGTTCCCACCAGCTCACCCTGTAACCTGGGAAGCCAGGAAATCTCAGCACTGCCTGATGAGTACATGCTGCCAATACTTTAAAAGGTGAAAATATGATGATGTTACAAGGCTTTTGAAAGGCTTAAAGCAGCTAGGCATAGTGTTAGATATAGAAACCCATGCTGCAGACAGATTCCTATTATCAATGGAGAGAGAATGTGCAGGCTACATCCCATCATACACAGGGACAAGAAACCAGCCTATAGGAAAATTCCCACAAGGCATAGGGAACTGAGACATGTGTTCAAGAAAAGCCTATTACAGAGCACTACAGGAAGACTAATATTTGTAGTCCAAAGGCACTTCCTGCCTTTCTTAAAGGAAAATGCAACCTGATATAACAATGTCCAACATATACATATGAAGTGAATCTCTTCATAAAGGTGGTTAATACATCCCAATAAATAAATACATAAATAAACATATAAAAATAAACAACCTGCTTCCATGAATATGGGGTTAAACACTCCCCACCTGGTATCAGTAGATACCACTATTTAAATTCTCTACTAATAAATACCACAAAGTCCATGTAACATCCATAAATAAAGCTGGATCTTGAAGCTTGGCAACTTCTTGCTTGTCTCTGGTTCACTGTTGCTCTGGCAATGCAATCTGATATAACAATGTCCAACACATACATATAAAAAATAAACAACCTGCCTCCATGAATATGGGGGCAGAATAGTTTGTGGTAATTTCCCCATTTCTGCACGCTAACTGCATGTTATTTCCATATCATCAAGCTGATCAATCCATAGACTGGTGGGTTGTGTCCATCTACCAGCAGGTGGAGATAGAGAGCAAACTTTTGCCTCCCTATATGTGGTCATGTGCTGCCGGAAACTCCCCAGTATGTTCTCTATCTCAGCAGGTGGTGGTCACACACAGCAGCAGCTCTGGCTAGGCCTCCAAGCCTAATCCTTAGGTTTTGTTGAGGCCTGGGGTTGAGGGCTCTTTTGAGCAAGTGCAAACCTGGTGGTGCCAGGTCCCTCCTTTTCTCCCCCCTCCCGCTGGCTCCGTTTAAAAAAAAAAAAAAAAATTTTAAACGTCTTTAAAGGCGTTTAATTCGACGTTTCTTTAAACGTTCATTGCAGCAACTCACTGGGACACCAGTTCGTTACAGCTCGGAGCGGCAAGCAGGTAATTTTACCTTTTTATAGCGGGCAGGGGGTTCCCCGATTCTTCTCCTCGTGGCATATGGCGTCGGAGGGCGAGGGCGCAAAGGGTCGCTCCCCGGATCGCTGGAGCGCTTCTAGAGGGGATGCGGGGGTTTTACAACCTGATTCGCCCTTGATGGGTGACAGTTTAGTGACCGATGAATGTCCCGGTCGTTCCTCCGGCGTGGCGGTTTTTTCCCGCCATAAACGCCCATCCCCCGCTCCTCGCCTCCGCCATCTTGGCCGGCCACGCGGTTCGGACGGCTTCTTCGTGGGCCGCCCTTGAGGTTGGAGACATTAATGCCATGAACGCCCTTAATTTGGGCGACGGCACAAGCGGCTAAAGTTAAGCGCCGTTCTTCCCGCGCGGCTCCTTCGCGGAGTTTCGCGCCGGACGCCATTTTGGATGCGCAGCATGTCTCTCCCCCGCTATTGCGAGCGCCGGTTGAGAGTGCGTCTAGGGCTGTTGCCCAGGCTGCGGAAGTGCACAGTCTGGGGGGTTTCTCCCCCGAGTTTGTTTTGCTGCTGCATCAGGCTTTCCTCATGCAAAACGCTGCCCCTGCTCCCTCTTCTGATAAAGAGGTTGAGGTTCCCAGAGGTAAACGCCCTCGGGTTGATTTCCAGGCCTTGGAGGACTTTGTCTCCTCCGATGTAGATGAGGGCAGCGTGTCTGAGGTCTCCCAACGGTCCTTTGCGGATTCCTTGGAGGAGATAGATCCCCGCTCGGATGGAGCGGATGACCCCTCTGCAGCGCGGCTTTTTAGCCCAGAGGATTTGCCCAACCTGTTTTTACAGGCCATGGACACTTTGAAGATTTCCTCTCCGGAGGACGTCTCTCCCTCAGCCCCTGTTGGCTCTGCCATTATGCTGGGGACGAAGCGCCCGCCTAGATCCTTCCACGTGCATGATGCCATGCACACCTTAATTGCGGCTCAATGGGATGTCCCGGAAACGAGCCTTAAAGTGGCTAGGGCTATGTCCCGCCTCTATCCTTTGGCTGTGAGTGAACGTGAGGCCTATCTGTGGCCTACCGTGGATTCTTTAATCACTGCGGTGACTAAGAAAACGGCGTTGCCGGTGGAAGGTGGCACGGCCCTAAAGGACGCCCAAGACAGAAGATTGGAGGCGGCCTTAAGGTCGTCCTTTGAGGCAGCTGCTTTAAGTTTGCAGGCCTCAGTTTGCGGCTCCTATGTGGCCAGGGCGTGCCTGACTATGGTGCAGCGGGCTTCCCCCTCGGATCTTTCCTTGAGGGCTGATTGGCTGGCCCTGGAATCGGGCTTAGCCTATTTGGCAGACTTGCTGTATGATGTCTTGAGAGCTTCAGCTAAAGGCATGGCTCAGACAGTCCTGCGCGGCGGTGGCTTTGGCTGAAACATTGGTCTGCTGACCACGCCTCTAAATCCCGCCTGGCTAGTTTGCCTTTTAAAGGCAAGCTGCTCTTTGGGGTCGAGCTGGACAAAATCGTGTCCGATCTCGGCACGTCTAAGGGCAAGAAATTACCAGAGGTCAGGGCTCGGGCTAGTACTCGTCCCGGTACCTCCAGAGGACGGTTTGCTGGAAGCCCGTCGGTACCGCCCGGGCAAGTCGGGTTCCTCTGCCCCCTCTTCCTTCAAGAGGAATTTCTCCCCCAAGCAGCATTCCTTTCGCAGAGACCGCCGTCCCGGAGGTGCTCCCTCCGGTCCCTCCCCCAGGGTCTCGTACCCAATGACGGGGCCTTGGTCCACGCCCCAGTGCAGATTGGAGGACGGCTGTCCTCGTTCTGGGCGAGTGGACCACTATAACTTCAGACGCGTGGGTGCTGGAAGTCATCAGAGACGGCTACAAGCTAGAGTTCTGCCAACCCTTAAGAGACGGGTTGTACTCTCTCCCTGCAAGTCTCCGGTCAAGCTGTGGCAGTGCAGCAGACCTTGGACAACCTGATCCGCCTGGGTGCGGTCGTTCCGGTGCCAAAAAATCAGATTGGCAAGGGACGTTACTCCATTTACTTTGTGGTTCCAAAGAAAGGAGGTTCTGTCCGGCCTATCCTCGACCTCAAAGGGGTCAATCGGGCCTGGAAAGTGAGGCACTTTCGCATGGAGACTCTCCGCTCTGTTATAGCGGCAGTGAAGGCAGGAGAGTTCTTGGCTTCCTTGGACATCAAGGAAGCGTACCTGCATATTCCCATCTGGCCTCCTCTCCAACGCTTTTCTGCGTTTTTCAGTCCTGAGACGACACTTCCAGTTCAGAGCCCTCCCTTTCGGGTTGGCTACTGCTCCGCGGACCTTTTCCAAAGTAATGGGGGTCATAGCGGCCTTCCTGCTAAAGGAAGGAGTACAAGTCCATCCTTATCTGGACGACTGGTTGATCCGAGCCCCCTCTTATGCAGAGTGCGGCAAAGCTATGGACCGGGTAGTTGCTCTTGTGAGCTCCCTGGGATGGATCATCAACTGGAAGAAGAGCCAGCTGCGCCCGACTCAGTCCCTGGAGTATCTGGGAGTTCGATTCGACATCCAAGTGGGCAGAGTGTTCCTGCCAGACAATCGGATTGTCAAGCTTCAGGCTCAGGTGGACTAGTTCCTAGTAGCCTCTCCTATTCGGGCTTGGGACTACGTGCAGCTGTTGGGCTCTATGACGGCCACGATGGAAGTAGTGCCCTGGGCCAGGGCTCATATGAGACCACTACAGCTATCTCTGCTGCTGCGCTGGACTCCAATGTCGGAGGATTATGCTGTGCGCCTTCCGTGGACCCAGCAGTGCGCAAGGCGCTGAGCTGGTGGACGCAGACAGACAAGTTGTCTGCAGGATTGCCTCTGGTGACCCCGGAGTGGATTGTCGTCACGACAGACGCCTCTTTGATGGGCTGGGGAGCCCACTGCTTGGGAAGGACAGCGCAGGGGCTCTAGTCTCCTGCAGAGGCAAGTGGTCTATCAACCTCCTGGAACTCAGAGCCATTCGGTTGGTGTTATTGGAGTTCATCCCGGTACTGGTGTTGTAGCCTGTACGGGTCCTGTCGGACAATGCCACGGCTGTGGCCTATATCAACCGCCAGGGAGGTACCAAGAGCGCCCCTCTAGCCAAGGAGGCTATGAGTCTTTGCAGTGGGCGGAAGCGAACCTGGAGCAGCTTTCAGCGGCCCACATTGCCGGAGTCATGAATGTCAAGGCGGACTTTCTCAGTCGCCATACCTTGGAGCCCGGAGAGTGGCAACTATCTGCTCAGGCGTTCTTGGACATCACGAAGCGCTGGGGCCAGCCGAGCCTAGATCTGATGGCGTCATCGGCCAATTGCCAAGTGCCGCGCTTTTTCAGCAGAGGACGGGACCCTCGATCCCTGGGAGTAGATGCTCTTCTCCAACAGTGGCCGACACAGGAGCTTCTCTATGTGTTCCCGCCCTGGCCCATGTTGGGCAGGGTGCTAGACCGGGTGGCAAAGCATCCCGGCAGGGTAATCCTGGTGGGTCCGGATTGGCCCAGACGTCCCTGGTATGCGGACTTGATCAGGCTCTCAGTCGACGATCCTCTGCGGCTGTCAGTGGAGCAGGGCCGGTTACATCAGGGTCCCGTGGTGATGGAGGATCCCTCTCCCTTTGGTCTTACGGCCTGGCTATTGAGCGGCAGCGTCTGAGGAAGAAGGGCTTCTCAGACAAGGTCATCGCCACTATGCTGAGAGCGAGGAAACGCTCTACTTCTACTGCTTACGCCAGGGTTTGGCGTATCTTTGCAGCATGGTGTGAAGCAGGCTCACTTTCTCCCTTCACTGCTCAAATTTCTTCAGTGTTGGCGTTCCTGCAAGAAGGTCTGGAGAAAGGCCTGTCGCTCAGTTCCCTTAAAGTCCAGGTAGCGGCTCTGGCTTGCTTCAGGGGCCGCCTGAAGGGTGCTTCCCTGGCTTCGCAGCCAGATGTGGTGCGCTTTCTCAAGGGAGTTAATCACCTGCGCCCTCCTCTGCACTCAGTGGTGCCTGCGTGGAATCTCAACCTGGTGCTAAGAGCATTGCAGAAGCCGCCTTTTGAACCCTTGTCGAGGGCATCTCTGAAAGACCTGACGTTGAAAGCAGTCTTTTTTGGTGGCTATCACTTCAGCCAGAAGAGTTTCCAAGCTCCAGGCGCTCTATGTCGAGAGCCTTTTCTGCAGTTCACTGAGGCAGGAGTGACTATTCGCACAGTGCCTTCCTTCCTGCCCAAGATTGTTTCTCGCTTCCATGTGAATCAGCAGCTCTGTCTCCCTTCCTTTCGTAGGGAGGACTACCCAGAGGAGTACTCTGCTCTTAAATATCTGGATGTGAGACGAGTCATCTTCAGATACTTGGAAGTGACCAATGATTTCCGGAAATCGGATCATCTGTTTGTCCTGTTTGCAGGTCCTCGTAAGGGTCTGCAGGCTGCTAAGCCTACAGTGGCAAGATGGGTCAAGGAAGCCATTGCAGCGGCTTATGTGGCCGCGGGGAAGGTGCCGCCTATCCAGCTGAAGGCTCACTCCACGAGAGCTCAGGCGGCCTCGATGGCAGAGGCCGGATCCGTCTCCTTGGAAGAGATATGCAAGGCGGCAACTTGGGCTTCGGCTCATACATTCTCCAAGTATTACCGTTTGACTGTGGCTTGCACGGGCGGAGGCCCGGTTTGGAGCTTCAGTGTTGAGGTCAGGGATTTCAATGTCCCGCCCTGGGTGAGTACTGCTTCGGTACATCCCACCAGTCTATGGATTGATCAGCTTGATGATATGGAAGGTAAAATTATGTATAATCATACCTGATAATTTCTTTCCATTATCATAGCTGATCAATCCATAGCCCTCCCAGACATCTGTACTGTTTTTATTCTGGTTGCATTTCAGGTTCAAGTTTAGTCTTCAGTTACTTCAGAAAGACTTCGTGTTCAAGTTTTTTCACTTGGATTCTTCAAGAGTTGAGACGAGTTTGTGTTACAGTGAGCTGCTGCATTCCTCTCCCCTCCGTTTTACGGGGCTGGATTGAGATTTAAATTCTGCCGGCACTCCCTCCCGCTTCGTGCGGCTGTAGGGCAGCTTTGTACCCTCCCGCTTCGGCGGTGTTAGGGTCAGTCAGCTCCCTCCCGCGGTTGCGGTTGCAGGATAAGCCAGATCCCCCCCGCATCGGCGGGTGTGGTGTCCCTCCCCGCTCCGCGGGATGAGCTGGATGGATTCCCCTCCCCCACTTGTGTGTGGGATGAGCTGGGTTAATTCCCCTCCCCCGTTTCGGCGGTGGTGAGCTGGGCAGAGTGTCCCTTCGTGGGTGTAATTCTCTAAGTGCTGAGTCCTGCGGATGGAGCTTTGATATCGACATACTGAGGAGTTTCCGGCAGCACATGACCACATATAGGAGGCAAAAGTTTGCTCTTTATCTCCACCTGCTGGTAGATGGACACAACCCACCAGTCTATGGATTGATCAGCTATGATTAATGGAAAGAAAATTATCAGGTATGATTATACATAATTTTACCTTTTTATTACATATTTTTTGGCTGGGGAGTAGGCATAGAAATGTTGTTCAGACAGTACATTCTGATTAGCGCGCACTAACTGGATAACCCAGACTTAACGTAGGAGCACTTTGTAAGGCAGTAAGTTCTCCTACCTTAACATTTTTCAGGTATGGTGCACTGAATCTTGGCATAGCCTGTGGGGAAAATCCCATTTTAAGACACACTAAGCCCAGATCTAATGCCCATTAAGTAAAAGGGACCCTACATTTGGCAAAAGTGTTCAGAGGTTATTCTTAAAGTTATCCTAGCATTCCCTTACGGCATATATTCTCCAGGCTTGTCCATTCTATTGCTTTAAGATAAAATGCCATATAGATCATAAAGACTGGTTTTCATTTTATGCTTACCGATCATCTTTCTCTCTTGCTTCCACTTGTACTCTTCTGCACCCCCATAGCTAGTTCATTCCCTTAGGGGTAGTTATTGCTGGATAAAAGTGTAGTACTAATCTGTTAATGTTGTTCTCCAAAGCATGTCAATTACATCACACAGCTCACTCATCTCCCTATTAGTTGTTCATTTTCTTAAACATTTTTTTTTTGCCCTTGTATCTCCAAAAGACCCAATGATATCGCAATGACTCTGTCATCTAGTTGCATCTGAACTTTTGAGAAAAGTTTAAAGCTTGAGAAGTGTTCCTCCAGCTTGCAATTTGACAGGTCACACGAAACATCAACATAACTCAAATGGCATGCTATTTTCAAAGGACAATACTTTTTCACACAATGTTTTTTTTCAAAAAAGAAATCATAATGTTTAATTTCTTTTAGATACATCCTTGCTAGAACAGGAAAAAGAAAGGCACACATTAAAACCTTACCTCAGATGAAAGTGGCTCCCGTGGTAAGATCTGTTCTGGAAGGAACAGCAAGACCCTTCAGAAAGAATCCTGCGAACATCTATGTGAATAGTAAGAAAAAATTCTATTTTCTGTCGTCAGATCCTTCCTTTTACATTCTCTGCTTGGAATGACTTACAGTGCTGGCTGTTTAAGGTCTGGGAAGGAATCCATTAGATTACAAATAGGCCAATTCATAAAAATTTAGTTCAGAAATACAAACACAAATGTTGCATAAGTTCATGTGCAGTTTACAACAAGTTTTCCATAGAAAGGACCATAAAAACTATCTGCCTGATATTCTGCACTATTTAACTGGTCAGGAACAGGTCGTGGCCGGTTAAATAGCGCTTAACCAGCTATCTGCAAATATTCAGAGGGAGATAGCAGGTTATCTCCTGCTGAATATTCACGGTCAGTGTTTAGCGGATAACCAGCTATATCGTGCAATAAAGTCTGCTATCCGCTAATATTCAGTGCATCACCAGCTAAGTTTGGCGGCCAAATTGAGCCGCCAAAATAGCAGGCCTATCTTTGACCGGTTTCAACTTAACCAGCCAGCACTGAATATTGACTTGACCAGTTAAGTTGAAACCGGCCAAAACTAAACCAGATATTTAATGCTGGTCACCAGAAATGGCCTGTCATTAACTATCCGGTCTTAGCGCTGACCGTGGGAGTCAGCCCGGCTACCTCCCGCAGTCTGAATATCGGCCCTTATGCACTTCCCATAGACTTCTATCATTCCTGAAAGACTGTGAAAGTTCTGCATGAGCAACCTCCAGTTGGTGTTTCAGTGTGGATTTACCAGCCGATATTCAAAACAATTTAACTGGCTGGAAATGGCCACCGACCAGTTAAATCACTCATTCATGACTATCCAGTCATTTTCAGCATCACTTAACCAGTTATCGCCACCGAAAATGATCGGTTAGTGCAGAATCCAAAAGCAGCTAGCTCATGGGTGTTCCAGGGGCGGAGTCAAGTTAAATGCCAATATTCAGCCCCTTGCCACATAAGTAAACCACTTAAATTGGGCCACATAAATAGCAGTCCTATCTAAGTGGTTTGGCTTATGCGGTGAGGGGCTGAATATTGATGTAACTGGCTATGTGTTAGCAAGCTCAAAAAAACCTGGATATTCAATGCCAAAGCCTGGACAGGACACAGTGTTAAATAACCAGGAATAAAGGTGGCAGTCAGCAAAACACTCACTGTTGCCAGTTGAATATCGGCCAGTTAATATTTATTTAACTCCTTCCTAGGAGATCTGAAAATATGAAAATCTGCAAGTTTTAAACTACAAATTGAACATATTCTCAAATTTTAGAAGGACATTTTAAATTTTTCCCCTGACTTTTAAAAATAAATTTTACAAGCAACATAAGATAGGGTAATTGTACAGTACAATCAAAAGTCAAATACGAGAAGAAGATTAAAAATAGAAAGACAATCATAATAGCTTTGAGACTGCTTTAGTGGTATTAAGCGGGGTATAAATGTTCTGAATAAATAATAGGGAGAATAAAATTAAAAAACACCAATAAACTATGATGCAAGACAATCTAATCAAATAAACCCTTTTATCCTGAATTTGATATGGATTCATTGCCATGAATATTTTACACAGCTTATTATCTAAGGGGTCCTTTCACAAAGGCGCTCTAGCATTTTTAGCGCATGCTAAAAATAAGTACACGCTAAACGCTAGACACCCATAGGAATATATGGGCATCTCTAACATTTAGCGCATGCTAAAAACACTAGCGCACCTTTGTAAAAGACCCCTAAGAAATTTAGGGGCCCTTTTACTAAGCCGTGCTAAGCATTAATGCATGCTTACCGCAGGTTAAAAACCACAACCATGGGGTGCACTCAGGTGACCCACGGTAGTTTTGGGATCACTCAAGATTGGTGCTAAAAAATAGATTTTATTTTTTAGCACTAGGGGCATGTCTGGGGGGAGAATAGGTGTGTACTGCGCTAATCGGTTAGTACAGCTACATCGCCGCATTCTTTTTTTTTTTTAGAATATCTTTATTGAGTCAAAGGCATAGCAATTGCAGTAACAACATTGTTCAAACAACTGAATACAACGCTATTCGTACATCAATATAATTTAGTTACACGTTTCTTCAAGTGCAACAAAAACCCTAACAACACAACAGTGCAACACTTAGTAGAACCACCCCTGACCCTCCCTTTTTTTTTTCTTCTCCCCCCCCCCCAAAAAAAAACATTAACATAGAAAGTAAGCCTCCTCTTGCTATATTCTCCCCACCCCCGTCCACTGAGTCTGGAGCCTAGATACCTGCTCCTTGGATAAGTTAACCAAGAATGCCCATTCCCCATTTAGTACCATCAGGAGCTAGGGAAGTCATTACTACTTGCTGCACAGCCCTCCCCATGTTACAAATCCAATAAGGGTACATTTCCAACCTGCTCCCACAAGGCTCTATTGTCCATGTCCCAGTGAAGTAGAAAACTTGAGGGAGGCTATCACCCAGCTCGCCATTTCTTTCATAACTCCCATCCACACCCCCAGTTGCGGAGGGGCTTTGTCCACCCAAGCCATCAAGATACATTTTTTCACTAACATCGTAGCTACTAAAATGAATTTACATTGTGCCTCATTCAAACCCTGTTCTCTTAATCCTGCAGAGCTGCCCAAATACACTACTGAATAGGACCACTCGAATGTTCCTCGTACAATGCGCTCTATCTCTTTCAGCGCACCTGTCCAAAGCGCTGCTAGCTTGGGGCACTCCAGAAAGGAGTGGAGCAATGTTCCTACTTTAGATTGACATTTAAGACACATAGAGGGGCATAATGGAACAGAAACGCCTATCTCCATGGGCGTTAATCTCCGAGAACGGGTCCGTGAAGGGGCGGACCGAACCGTATTATCGATAAAAAATAGACGCCCATGTTTTATTCGCCAAGTGTGAGCTGGGCGTTTTTGCTTTTCAGCGATAATGGAAAGGGAAAGTGCCCAGCTCAAAAACGAATAAATCCAAGGCATTTGTTCGTGGGAGGGGCCAGGATTCGTAGTGCACTGGTCCCCTCACATGCCAGGACACCAACCGGGCACCCTAGGGGGCACTTTTACAAAAACAAAAAAACAGGTAAAAGAGCTCCCAGGTGCATAGCACCCTTCCATTGTGTGTTGAGCCCCCCAAATCCCCCTCAAAACCCACTGCCCACAAGTCTACCATTACTATAGCCCTAAGGGGTGAAGAGGGGCACCTACATGTGGGTACAGTGGGTTTGGGGGGGTTGGACGACTAATAAGCATTAAGCAGCACAATTGTAACAGGTAGGGGGGATGGGCCTGGGTCCACCTGCCTGACGTCCACTGCACCCCCTAACAACTGCTCCAGGGACCTGCATACTGCTGCCTGGGTAGGATGACATTTGAGGGTGAAAATAAAAAGTTGTGAAACATCATTTTTTGTGGTGGGAGGGGGTTAGTGACCACTGGGGGAGTCAGGGGAGGTCATCCCGATTCCCTCTGGGGGTAATCTGGTCATTTAGGGCACTTTTTGGGGCCTTATTCGTGAAAAAACAGGGTCCAGGAAAAGTGCCCTAAATTCTAGCTACAAACGCATCCATTATCGGCGAAGGGCGCCCATCTCTGTTCGGGTGATAACCACGCCCCAGTTCCGCCTTCGACACGCCTTCGACACGCCCCCGTCCACTTTGTCCGCATCCGCGACGGAGTGCAGTTGAAAGCGTCCCAAATTCGGCTTTTGATTATACCGCGTTATTCGTTTTTGTGAGATAAACGCCCATCTCCCGATTTAGGTCGGAACTTGGGCGTTTTTCTCGTTCGATTATAAGCTGGATAGCATCTGGCCAAAGCCCCATCTTGTGACCTTTGTCTCTGGAGATGTGTACCCTGTGGAGGATGCGGAACTGAATATCTTGCAGCGCTGCATTGGGTGTTAACTTAGGAATATCCCCAAATACTTCTCCCAAGGATTCTATGGTCACACTATCCCCAATGTCCTGGCTCCAAGCTTCCGCTAGTTTCTGAAAATAAGGGTTTCTTGTGTTTCCTAATTACCTGTTGCCACTGTGAGAGTTTATTCAGCAGAGCAGGTATCTGCTGGAATAAGGTATCTAACTTCTGGAACACCACCGTCCCCCCTGCTTCCTTTCTATTGTTAAAACATAATCCCTCACCTGCAGATACGCAAAGAATTGAGAATTCGGAACAGTCCATGCGCGCCTGACCTGCTCAAAAGAAAGATATGAGCTTCACCCAGTTGCCTGAAATCTCCTATATAGCGACATCCGCTCGCCTTCCACGTTTTAAATACGGACGCCTCCATGCCCGCCACAAAGCCCGGATTACCTATCAATGGCAGAAAAAGACCCACCCCTCTCTGAGCTCCTCCCAATTATTTCCACCATCTCCAAGCTCTCCGTATTGCCATGAAGTATGGGTTCATCACAACCTCTTTCATACCTCGAATCGACCCAGACTCTAAGACCGCAAATGGCTCATAGGGTGTACTCCAGCTTGTCCAGAAATCTGCTTGTGCAAAAAAATCCGTCCCCGAATGCAATTCGTGAATCCACCTCATAAGTGCAGCCACATTGTAGGCCCTGATATCTGGCAGCCTAAGTCCGCCATTCCCCTATCCAAAGACAATTTGGCAAAAGAAATGCAGGGTCTCTGCGCTCGCCATATAAAAGTCGTTACTATACTTCTATACTGTGCTTCCTCTTTATTCCTCAACCACAATGGCACCATCTGCAGGACATACAAAATCTTGGGTAATAGGACCATCTTCACGAGCACCACTCTACCTGAAAAACCCACAGGGAGATCTTTCCATTTCCCACATAACTTTTTAATTTCTTCCAACCTATCCACCACGTTTTTCTTGTATACCCACGCTGCATCTGCACTCAGGTATACCCCTAAATATTTTATGCCCAACTTCGCCCAGATTAAAGGGAAGTTGGGCACGTTCATACTGGAGCATGGGTTACTGATCGGTAATGCCTCGGACTTGCCAAAATTAATTGTAAGCCCCGAGAAAGCTCCAAACTCTTTTATAAGTTCCATTACTGAAAATATTCCTGTCGACGCATTATCCAAAAGCAGCAACATATCGTCTGCGAATAAGTTAATGCGATGTTCCGCTTCACCTACACACACTCCCTTCAAAGTTGGTTCCTCTGATTCTCGCTGCCAAGGTTCTAAACTCAGAACGAATAACAGAGGCGATAATGGACACCCCTGTCTTGTGCCGCCCCACAGAGGCAACACAGGGGATAGCGAGTCATGATCACAATTTGAGCCGTGGGATTGGTATATAACACCTTTATCCAGTCCAGGAATGCACCCTCTACCCCGTACTGCTTCAGCACCCAAAATAAATAGTCCCATTGCACTTTGTCAAAGGCCTTCTCCGCATCTAAGCTGGCCATGATCTTGTCCCCCTTTCTTACAGCCTTCAAACAATATATGACTCACTTTCAAGATGTTAGCTGAAGCATATCTCCCATTTATGAATCCCACTTGGTCCTTATGTACCAGACAGGGCACCAACTCACTTAGCCGCGCTGCCAACACAGCAGCCAAGATTTTTACATCCTGGTTTAAGAGTGATATGGGTCTATAGGATCCCACCAATTCAGGATCCTTTCCAGGTTTCGGCAATACTGTAATAAACACATGATTCAAATAAGAGCCCATATCCCGTGTTGCTCGCACCTCCTCGCACATACCAACAAAGGCTGTACTTTGGTCTTGCAAGATCTTGTAAAACTCGGTCCCTAATCCATCTGGGCCAGGTGCCTTAGCCAACTGCAGTGTATGGTTAGTGATGAGCCCTTACTGCCTAGAAAATAGGTGTCGGTAATGGCTCACATGCTAATGGGAAAAGGAATTATGGGAAATCAGCCATTTTACTGCCACGCTTAAAGTGGCCTTGGTGAGTGGGAAAGACCCATGCTGGGGACAGCGCTGGCCACTTTGTAGCACAGCTTAGTAAAAGCACTCCTTAAGTACTTAGGATCATGGAAAATACACCTCACATTATCTGTCAAAATATTTGGTTACATTTGTTAACAAGAAAAACTCCACCTCCTCATTTTTAACAAATTCATGTCACAGTTGCAAAAATGGCTTATGCCTATTTTGCACCTACATAGACTAATCAGGAAAGCACTCTATTTGCTGACCCAGAAAGACATTATTCTTATGGTGAGAAAAACAAGTTTCATATGAGAAAATCCGCCGCAAGGCGGAGAACTCAAGACTCCCCACAGAAAACAACAATATAAAATAAAAGTGGGAGGGCGACCAAGGATACCAAAGACTGAGAAGATGTATAATAAAAGAGAAGTTTATTGAAGTATGAAGACTCGACACAACGTTGTGTTTCGGCCGTTAGGCCTGCATCAGGAGTCTATACCCAAATTTAAATATATAAATTATAAAAAGCAATGCACAGATGAATAACGTATAACATTAAAATAGATAAAAAAATTGTGTATGTCAGGGTATAACGAAATAAAAATCAATTATATTTTAATTCACACAAAAACAAATATAGAAAATGACAAATCAATATTAATACATGAAAAATTAAAAAGTAGTATTTAAGTTCAAACAGAATGTATTAAAACAACATCGCATGCATTTTGAAAAAGAATACAACAGGAAAATATGTTTAAAGCAACATTGCAAATTGTTGGTGTGCATGTACAAAGATAGTTTTGAACTAAAAAAAGGAAAAAAGGCGCCAAGCAAGGAAAAAACGCTGCAAGAAAAAAAGTGCGAAAAAACTGCACACATTCACATTAATGGATTTTCTGCCTCATGCGTAATCATACCACTAAGTTTGCCATTTATTATTCTCTTTCAATAAGTTTTTAGTCATTTTATTCTTTTAATTATAGTTAAACCGCTATTTAAAGACTACTTTAAAAGCGCACATATATGTTTTGTATTTTTAAATGTATTGTTTTTGTATAAAACCAAGATACTAAAAAAGATTTTATTTAGTTCAAAACTATCTTTGGTATCCTTGGTCGCCCTCCTACTTTTATTTTATAAAAAAAAAGTTTCATAACAGAATTAATGTCCTATTCAAACACAAATGAAGGAGGGTAGAATGGTTAGTCTGTTCAATATCCAGAGCCTCAACATCTAAACTATGGGGCCCTTTTAATAAGCTTCATCAGTTGTTACCACATGGTTTAAAGCACTGTAACAGCTAACGCATGACACGCTAACCTGCCTTTGCATTAAAAACTCCATTAGCATGCAGTAAGTTGCATATCAATGGAGCTTTTGATTAGGAAGCATTACTAGTTGAAGCATGGATGGAAAATGCCTTAGAGTATTTGTGCATTAACTGACTAACCTGCTGTTAATGCAGAGGTAGTTACTGCCTCCTAAATAGGTATTAACAGCGAGTCAGTTCCCAACATTAATGCTAATATCACCACATGGTCTGAATAGGAAAGTATAGCGAATGCACCTTCTAGGTGCTGTATTAGATCTGGGCTTTATGTGCTGTAAAATCCCATGTTACAGCACATTAAGACCAAACCTTAGAACATTTTAGGATCCCTACCTGCAGAAGCCTGAGAAAGATCTGCAGAACGTCTAGCCTCTCCCTCCTTCTCTACTTGCCTTTTATTGAGAGGGTGTACAGACAATTTTTTTAATTAAATTACTATCCACAGATTATTCATGAGTATTTTTATTTGGGATGATTGCAATCTGCAGTGGGCAATCCCTCAGCAACTCTATTGATTTGAATAGTAGTCACTGGTTTCTCTGGGTTGGCGAAACAAAAGAGAGGCAAAGTCTAACTTTGGCACAGAATGGTAGAAAAAAAAAGGCAGCAGAGAAGCCAGTTGGCTCAACCAAAGTTTATTAGTGTCATGGGTATAAAAAGGTGGTTTGCAACTGTGCATGCATCTAGACTTCTTTAAAAAAAATCTATTGACTGTGGAACTGAATATTGACCCAACTGTAAAATGGGTGTGTGACTTTCAGGCACTGCCATTTGGCGCAAGTGACTTTTGGCTGCCACCATTTGGAAGCATGCTTTACCTGCACTCCCATAATATGGCAAGAATACCCAAATCCTGAAATTTGGTTGTCCTTAGAGATGGTCGTCCCTGGACTTGGTCGTTTCTGATTTTCGGCGATAATGGAAACCAAGGACGTCCATCTCAGAAACGACCACATCCAAGCTCTTTGGTCATGGGAGAAGCCAGCATTCGTAGTGCACTGGTCCCCCTGACATGCCAGGACACTAACCGGGCACCCAAGGGGGCACTGCAGTGGACTTCAGAAATTGCTCCTAGGTACATAGCTCCCTTACCTTGTGTGCTGAGCCCCCCCACCCCCCCTAAAACCCACTACCCACAACTGTGCACCACTACAATAGCTCTTACAGGTGAAGGGGAGCACCTAGATGTGGGTACAGTGGGTTTGTGGTGGGTTTTGGAGGGCTCGCTGTTTCCTCCACAAACGTAACAGATAGGGGGAATGGGCCTGGGTCCGCCTGCCTGAAGTGCACTGCACCCACTAAAACTGCTCCAGGGACCTGCATACTGCTGTCATGGACCTGAGTATGACATCTGAGGCTGGCATAGAGGTTGGCAGGACATATTTTTAAAGATGTTCTTTGAGGGGGGAGGGGGTTAGTGGCCACTCGGGGAGTAAGGGGAGGTCATCCCCGATTCCCTCCGGTGGTCATTTGGTCATTTCGGGTACCTTTTTGTGACTTAGTTGTAAGAAAAACACGACCAGATAAAGTCGTTCAAGTGTTCGTCAGGAACGTACTTGTTTTTTCGATTATGGGTCAAGGACATCCAAGTTTTAGGCACACCCAAGTCCCGCCTTCGCTACGCCTCCAACACACCCACGGGAACTTTGGCCGTCCCTGCAACGGAAAGCAGTTGGGTACGTCCAAAATCGGCTTTCGATTATTCCGATTTGGATGACCCTGTGAGAAGGTCAACCATCTTCTGATTTATGTCGAAAGATGGGCGTCCTTTCTTTTGAAAATGAGCCCATAAATGTTTTTTAAAAATTGGCACATAACCACTCTAAATACCATTCTATAAGGGTATGCGTATGGACAGGGCGTGATTTTTGTGCCCCCATCTCTCTTACACTCTGTGCAGCTGCACCATCCACACAGCCTCAGGATGCCCCTGGAAAGGATCATGTAGAATCTTTTGACAAGCAGCCAAATAAGACTATTCCTGTTGTACTTTTTCCAAAGCCATTAGCTGAGATCAGCACTTCAGAAGGAAACTGAAAAGACCAGCAATCTGTTGCCATTTTCTCTCCTGTTCAGAGAGGTGGTGGCTTCAGAAAGGGTGCCCAGGGAAACCATCTTGAACTTTTCTTTGACCAGGAATTTGTTCAGGGCCCTTAGGTCTAGGATGGGAGGACAGGACGCATCCCCCTCTGTCTTTTTGCACAAGGAAGTATCTGGATTAGAATCCTTGCCCTTTTCCCTTGTGCAATGGGCTTGACTGCATGGGCCTTTAGAAGAGCAGAGGTCCTCTGCAGGTACCTGCTCATGCTGAAAGCTGTAATAATGAGCTCTCAGTGGGCAATTTGCAGGTTTCTGGAGCCAATTTAGGGTGTATCCAAAACAATTTGGAGAACCCATCGGTTGGAGGTTATAAGGGGCCACCTTTCCTGGAAAAACTTCAGAATCCCACAGGACAGACACTTTGACAGCAGCTATACTCTGCTGGAGCCAGTCAAAAGCTCATCCTTTGCTTTGACTAGGAAGAAGCAGGGGCCTTAGGCGCACGTTGTTGACGAGAACGAGCGCGCTGGGATTGAGCCTGAGAGGGCTGGTGAGAGGAGATGGCATACCTATATCTCTGGGAGTAGTATGCACCCCTCCTCAACTTGTTAAAAGACCTCCTAGATGAGGAGGCTGAAGCGAAAGGCATCCGGCGGGAGACAGAAGAGATGGCATCAGTGTGTTTCTTGATTTGGTCAGCGACCTCCTCAACCTTCTCTCCAAAAAGGTTATCCTCCAGCATGGGGGATCTGCCAACCTCTGCTGAACCAATGGTTCCAAGTCAGAAACACTAGTCATGAGAGTTTGCACATGGCTATACTCTGGGCAGAGATCCTGGATGCCTCATCAAAAGCGTCGTAGGCTACCCTGGCCAAGAACTTATGACACACCTTCTGCTGCTTGGCCAACTGGTGCACCAACTCAGCCTGCTCTGGTGGGAGACAGTCAGCTAAATCTAGCAACTTGCACATCAAGTCCCGCAAGTACACGCTTGTAAAGAGCTGGTAAGATTGTATACGGGACACGAGCATTGAGGCCTGAAACATCATCCTCCCAAGAGAGTCCAAGGTCCTAGCGTCTCTGCATGGGGGCACCAAGGCATAGTGTCTAGATCTTCTGGCTCTTTTGAGGGCAGATTCCACCACCATGGAATGATGAGGCAACTGGGGCTTATCAAATCCAGATGTGTTGTGGATCCTGTACATCATGTTGATCTTCTTGGGTAGGATAGGGACCAAAAGAGGAGACTCCCACGTCTGAACAAGGACTTCCTGGAGTACCTCATGGAGCTCTATTTCTTCAGCTGAAGACAGAGGACACAGTTAGCAGGGCTATGGTCAGACCCTAAACACTGAAGCCCCTGGGAACATGAGTGAACATGGACGGAAAAACCTCCGCCGCCAAATCAAACGAAGCGATGGTGCCTGAATAAAAAGCGCAAGGCACCAGAAAAAACAAGGGAAAAACCCAGACAAAGTCAAGGCTTCAGACACAGAAAATGAAGGAAACAAAGCTTGAAACAAATTTGAAACTAAGAAAATACAGGGAGGAAAAAAAAGAAGACCTGAGCACGGGCACACCGAAAAAAGGCAAAAAACAAGCCAAGGGGTACCAAAAACGCTCTTTTCAGACTGGATGTGAAGACACACCACAAAAGCAGCTTCTCCTCACTGTGGTAGAAAAATAAGTACGGTAACTGTGCTCTCACAGCAGGCGGGGCGGCTCTCATGCTCCACAAAGATATGGGGTTTTTAGCTTGTTACAACGCGGGGTTGCATTACTCAATTGTGAGAATTATGGCCTGCTTCTCCTCTGAGAAAATACTTCTCCACTACTGATTCTCTCCTTTATGCTTTAATACCTCCACACTCTCTTATTTTGATTTCCTTAATAATTGCAGCATCTTCAAAGACTTCCCAAGATTTGGTATATTTAGTTTGTATTATAATGAATTAATTTAAAAAAGGTGAGATATGAGGCTTGCCTTCATTTGTGGATTTCTGTTGGTTTCCTGACAGGTATCAACAATACTCTTTTGGATTGCTTTTTATATTTCAACGATTTTTATTGATGACTTGACTAAGCAAAGAAACATACAGCCATCTGGTGATACAAAATATATAACTTAGTAACAACCGTCGAGTGTTCCTGTATAATACAAAACGCCATCAAGTTTCCCCCCCCCCCCCTTATTTGAACTTCCCCTTCCATACCCTTCCCTCCCCCCCCATTAATATTCAACAGTTTTTTAGTGACAACAAATTACAAAACCACTAACACCAAAATAACATATTCACAGTATATTCTGCTGGTATATCACCCTGACAACATAAATCATTTTCATTGTATTTGGACCCATATATTCTCCTCCCTTCCTCTACACCCTCCCTATATTCCCATATAATGTTTTCCCCACCGTGCACCAGCATTAAGTATAATATCAATAATCTATTAAGAATTAGACTTCTTCCCCGTTGTGTTATCTTGGCCAAGTAGGGGTTCCAAATCCCAAGAAATCGGAGCTTACGTTTATAAGAACCTCTAGCTTCTTGTGTCCCAAGTAATTACCTGATGTACTTGATTTCGCCAGTGCCAGTATTCTGGCTTGTCTTGTGAAGCCCATTTTTGCAAGATGCACTTCTTGCTATCAAGCAAAGCTTGCGACACAGCAAGGCTTCACCCGCTCTAAGCCCTCTAAATGTGTCCGGACAATCAAGCACCACCTGGGCAGGCGTTCCCTGTACACATTTCGGCACCATAAGAGAAAGAAATGCCACCACCCTCTTCCAAAAACATCTTATAAGCGGGCATCCCCAAAACCCATGATATAAAGAATTATCAGCTAAGTTGCACTTCAAGCAAGTGGGGTCTTTATTCCACCTGCTCGGAATAGCTGCTTGTGAGAAGTATGCTCTGTGTATAACTCTGTATGCACACTCTCTATATCCTGCACCATTTAATTGTGTAATGTTCTTAAGATGCGCTGTAATATCCCAAGATGCTAGATCTTGACCTACATCTACCTCCCAACGTCTCTTAAGCTGAACCAGCTCCTTTTCAGGCACTAATGCCCAAAGTTTCTTCTGTAGATTAGAATGGAGGGGGCCTCACTAGAGACTTCGGCAAATAGGTATGGATGATTGCTTTTATGTTTAGATGTTAAGGGCCTGCTGTAACCAAAGATTACCTTCCCTCCCTTCCCCCAAGTCCTCAGTTACAATGGGATAGTATTTAGATTTGGATTTTAGTTATATTAGTTGCTTTTTCTAAATCTGAGCTCGTACCCTATACATTCAATACATGCGTTAGATTATGCCCATTTGGACAGGGAAATAAGCTGTGCCTGAAGCAATGGAGGGTGAAGTGATTTGTCCAAGCTCACAGAGTATCGGTAGGTAATGTGGGATTTAAGCCCTGGCTTCCCTTGTTCACAAGCTACTCCTCCTTTGATTAAGCATTTAAGTTTTATATCAGTTGATGGTCTATTATAAACCAACATGCAAAAAAGATATAATAAAAACTATTCTGCATTTCTACTCTCTTTCAGCTAATCTTGATCAAGAGCTGAAGAACCAACTACTCAAAACACAGGAGAAAATGAACTAACAAGTATAACCTGGGTGTTTTCTAAACTTACCAGCAATAACCTGGAGAATAGTATGGCCACAGTCTAATTGTGGGGTTTACCAAACTTGAAACAAAGACTGACACTATTATACTATGCTATGCTCTGTACTATGGTGGAGTCTGTTAGGAGGGACACTGACATTTTGCCTGGACTGCTCTTTCATGGTCTCTGTGCTAGGGATTTATAGCATAATTACATTGTACCTCTGAGAGTAACTTCATGAATGAAAGTAAAGTCTTTGCTTATACCCTACACTGGCTATTAAAATGTTTTATTACATATTGTGTTGACATTGTAAGTAGAATACTATGCCATACTTTATATTGCTATTTGAATATTTTTACTGCTGTAATTGTCTATTGCTTATGTTTGATGTATTCTTACTGCACACCACCTTGAGTGAGTTCTTAAAAAATGGGGTTAAATAAATCCTAATAAATAAAGTGTACTGCAACTAAGAAGAAAAAAATAATTTAGTTAAGCTAAAAGGGGATCAGCTAAGTCTTGAATTAGTATGTTTTCTGATTAGAGGCCAACTGAATTTAGTTTTGGTTTCTGCCGAAAGGCTACGGCCATGGTTTTGGTTGAAACTGACTGTGTTTTTGGGGGAAGCTGAAAATTTCTGACTTGTCCTGTCTCCCTCTCCTCTGAACAAGTCTAGGGGTGTAGTGAGGGCAGGAGTTAAACCCAGTAGCACCTGCCCATGTTGGATTTGCTCTCAAAATGGCTGCCATGACCTCTAGTAGCAATCTCATGAGACTGTCGCTAAAGGTCATGGCAGCCATTTTGAGAGTAGAGGTGACGTGGGCAAGAGCGACCGCGAATCACTCCTACCCTGACTTCACCCTAGACCATCAGGGATTGTAAGGTAGCCAGGGGAGGGGGGGGGGGGCTACTCTTTACATTCTTTTTTGAGTGCGTAATGTGATTGCTAGTAATGCAGTTATGATCTTGCATAGTAGTTTATATGGTAAATAATGCTTCTGCAGAAATCTGAAGAGATATATCATAAGAATTCTTCTACAGAGAATAAGATAAGTTAAAAGTTACATAATAAAGAATATAGCGAAGCAGGCTGATTGTTCTCACATGTGGGTCGACGTCCCCGTTGGCCCAGAAATCGGATGGCATTTTGCAAGCAAAATATAAAAAAGTTTTGCCAGTCTTCTGGTGCGTGTGCAGCTTGCAATGCGCATACGTGGACTGATTTCACGCCCATTGTGCGAGCGTGCCTCTCAGTTAAATCAAAAAGCATAACATACTAGTAACAACTCCAAAGGGGAGGTGGGCGGGTTTGTGAGAACAATCAGCCTGCTGTCCTCGGAGAATACTTGCTACAGGTATGTATCTTCGCTTTCTCCGAGGACAAGCAGGCTGCTTGTTCTCACATGTGGGAAAAAATAGTAATCATGGACAGAGGAAAAGGAGGAGATGGAATATTTAGATTAATAAAAAAAAATGTAAACAACTATAGGGCTCATTTTCAAAGCACTTAGACTTACAAAGTTCCTTAGGTTGCTATGGGGCTCACTTTCAAAGCACATAGACTTAGACACTTCCATAGGTTACTATCAGGGGCATTTCGAAAGAGAAGGGCGCCATCTTCTGACACAAATCGGGAGATGGGCGTCCTTCTCTCAGGGTCGCCCAAATCGGCATAATCGAAAGCCGATTTTGGGCATCAACTACAGTCCATCATGGGGACGACCAAAGTTCATGGGGGCGTAGCGAAGGCGGGACTGGGGCGTGCTTAAGAGATGGGCATCCTCGGCCAATAATGGAAAAAAGAGGGGTGTCCCTGACGAGCATTTGATCGACTTTACTTGGTTCAATTTTTTTTCACGACCAAGCCTCAAAAAGGTGGCTGAACTGACCAGATGACGACCAGAGGGAATTGGGGATGACCTCCCCTTACTCCCCCAGTGATCACCAACCCCCTCCCACCCAAAAAAAAAAATATATATATTTTTTTGCCAGCCTCAAATGTCATACCCAACTCCATGACAGCAGTATGCAGGTCCCTAGAGCAGTTTTAGTGGGTGCAGTGCACTTCAGGCAGGCGGACCCAGGCCCCCCCCACTATACTACTATTTAGCATTTCTATAGCGCTACAAGGCGCACGCAGCACTGCACAAACAGAAGACAGTCCCTGCTCAAAGAGCTTACAATCTAATTACACTGTTACGCTTGTGCTGGTAAATGTGAGCCCTTCAAAACCCACCCAAACCCCACATGTAGGTGCCCCCTTCAGGGCTATGGTAGTGGTGCACAGTTGTGGGGGGGAGGGGTTGGGGGGCTCAGCACACAAGGTAAGGGAGCTATGCACCTGGGAGCAATTTGTGAAGTCCACTAGGGTGCCCAGTTGGTGTTCTGGCATGTGAGGGGGACCAGTGCACTACGAATGCTGGCTCCTCCCACGACCAAATGCCTTGGATTTGATCGTTTTTGAGATGGGCGTCCTCAATTTCCATTATCGCCGAAAACCGTGGACAACCATCTCTCAGGTCGACCTAAATGTTGAGATTTGGGCATCCCCAACCGTATTATCGAAACGAAAGATGGACGCCCATCTTGTTTCGATAATAGTGGTTTCCCCACCCCTTCGCCGGGACGTCCTTAGAGATGGTCATCCCTGTTCGATTATTCCCTCCACGTAACTTTGTAAGTCTAAGTGCTTTGAAAAGATGCCTCTGTCACTTTGTAAGTGCTTTGAAGATACACTTCCACGTGTACATGCTAAATATATTTCAACTCTTATATTTGGATCATGCACTTAAACATGCAATGAAAATTTTTTAATCGATGGACAGCTCTAGTTTTTATCTGTTTAAGCCTTGAGGCTTTTCCTTCCACATTTCATAAATAACTTAGTTTGAGTTTATTTATTGAAAAGGTACAGCACAGTGATATGTGTTCATATAGAGTGGAATGTTGTTTGGTTTGCTTAATTGAGCCCTGTTCCCCAGGCTCTCAACCCAATGCTCTATCTCCAATCCTTGAACCTAAAAGAGATGCAGTAAGCAGGATCTGAAATAAGCAGTTCATGCCCGAAAACCTATGAATGGTTTGAATTAACAGCAGTTCTGCAAAGAAGAGTGGGCTGTGACTAGAGAGCTGCACGGCTTCCGTCCCGACGGAGGCAGTTCCTGCAGGGTTCCGCGGGGATGGAAGCAGTTCTGCGGGGTTCCCTCGGGGACAGAGGCAGTTCCTGCGGGGTTCCCTCGGGGATGGAACCAGTTCTGTGGGCTTCCTGTGGAAGTGTAAGCTGCACCTGCACCAGCCTCTCATCTACCGAATACCAATTTATTTGAGTGCTGTCTCCTCCTCTCTTCCTTGCTTTAACACCATAAATGTGGAAAGTCTTCCATTAAGGAGGTGGTAGAGTCACAAATGATGACGGAATTCAAAAAGGCGTGCTAACCTTAAATGGCTGCATGTGTGTGGATATGTCAAGTGACACTTAGTTGGCGACTCTGGCTGTGATGAACTAGAGCTGATACCTGGCAGACTTCTATGATCTGTGTCTCATACATGGCAATCTGGTGTAGGATGGGCTGGAAAGGGCTTAGGCAGCAACTTCAGTGGCTGGAACATGAGGACAGTACTGGACAGACTTTTATGGTCTGTGTCCCACAAATGAGAACATGAATAGGCTGGAGTGGGCTTCGATGGCAACTCCAGCAGTTGGAACATAAGGATGGGGCCAGATAGACTTCTGTGGTCTTTGTTCCAGAAACACGAAAGACCATAATCAAGTATATAATATCACACTCATTGATTTAATGATGAATTGATCATGAGTGGACTATTGGGCAGAGTGGATGGACCGTTCAAGTCTATTTGCTGTCACTTACTATGTTACTATTAATCCCTTTGCTCCCAGGTGGTGCACAGACCTCAGCTCTGACACAGGCACGAGAATCAGATGTCACCTGACCTACTGGCACATGCATGTGGCGACCTCTCAGCACACACTGCCAGTGAATCAGAGACAAATTACATGAGCACACCAGAGTGTTCCAAGTTCCAACTTCCGTTCCTTCCTTGCCTACAGTGCTGTGGCTCAAATCCAGAGAGAGACTGAGGGAGCTGACTGGAACTTTCTTTTATGTACTATTAAATTCTTACGGGGATGGGTTGGGATGGTTTACATTTTTGCGGGGCGGGATGGGTGGGGACGGGTAAGATTCCAGCAGGGACAGGCGGGGAGGGTAAGATTTCTGTCCCCGTGCAACTCTCTAGCTGTGACTCAACAGCAATGTAAAACACATATCAAAATTATAAGAAGCGTTTGGTTGCAATTATTGATGCTGAAGGTGGTACAACCAGTTATTAAGTTTAGGGGGCAGTAAAGCTAAGGTACTTACCTGTAGCAGGTGTTCTCCAAGGACAGCAGGCTTATATGCTCACAAGTGGGTGACACTGACCCACGTCACCCGATCTGGGATTTACAAAAGTAAAGTCAAAGCTTTGTGGAGTGCAAGACACGTGCCACCACTCATGCGCAAGTGTCTTCCCACCCACTGTACGAAGGCGGTCCTCAGTTATACTACAGCAAAAAGTAAGTAAAAATAACAAGGGAAAAAACGCCAATGGGGGAGGTGGGAGGGATTGTGAGAATATAAATCCTGCTGTCCTCTGAGAAAACCTGCTACAATTTAAGTACCTTAGCTTCTCCAAGCTGGCATCCAGGCTCACAAAAAACAACAAACACCACTGAAGAGGGCATACAAGCTCTGGGAACACTTGGATAACATCTTCCAGGCTCCCCTTTGCTTGATACCACTGCAAAGCCTGGGTCCATTAAGCTGATCATGTGAAGATGTGTCATGGGTGTAACATACACTGTGGAAGCCATGTGGCCCAACAATCTTTAACATCTGCAGAACTATGACCTGTTGAGAGGCTGGAATCTTGGAAGTGAGTGTGAGAAGTGTCCACTATCGTCCGGAATGTAGGCTCGAACCATCTATGTATCGAACAGTGCTCCTATGAATTCCAAATTTCTGGACATGGCTAAGATGGGACTTGGGAGCTGATATGAGGCCAAAAGACAAAAAAAACATGATACTGAAAGCGATATGCTCCAGTCAAAATGGAAGATACTTCCGTTGGGCTGAAGTATCGGGCTGCAAGTATATGCATCCTTTAAGTCCAGAGAGCTAGCCAATCGTCCTTCTGAATCATTGGGAGAAGCCCAGGGAAACCATCCTGAACTTTCTAGGACTAGGAATTTGTTCAGGGCCCTTAGGTCTAACATGGGACACATCTCCCCTGTTTTCTTCTGCACAAGTACCTGGAACAGAATCTCCGCCCTTCTTCCCTTGGTGGAACGGGTTCGACTGCATGGGCATTCAGAAGAGCAGAGAGCTCCTTTGCAAGTACCTGCCTATGCTGAGAGCTGAATGAGTGAGCTCTCAGACTCAGAGGGCAATTCGGAGGTCTTTGATACCAACTGAGTACACGAGATGGACTATTTGAAGAACCCACCGGTCTGAGGTTATAAGGGGCCACCTTTTGTTGAAAAACTTCAGCCTCCCCTGAACGGCAAGTCGTCCGGAACGGACACTTTTACTGTGACTATCCTCTGCTGGAGACCGTCAAAAGCTCGTCCCTTGCTTTAACTGGGGAGAAGCAGAGGCCTTAGGCACATGCTATTGATGTGAATGAGCACGCTGGGGCAGAGACTGAACAGGCTGGCAAGCTGAGGGGTTGTACCGACGCCTCTGATAGTAATAGGTACTCCTCCTTGGTTTGCCAAAAGTCCTCCTAGTTGAGAAGGGAGATGCAGAAGGCACCCGGTGGGAGAAAGAAGAGATGGTATCAATACGTTTTTGATTGGTCAGTGACCTCTTCAACCTTCTCTCCAAAAAGGTTATCCCCCTGGCATGGGGCAGGTGCCAACCTCTGCTAAACAGAATGTTCCAAGTCAGAAACACACAGCCATGAGAGTCCGTGCATGGCTATATGACAGAGATCCTGGATGCTACATTGTGTTGTAAGTGCCCCTGGCCAAGAACGTTCGACACGCCTTCTGCTGCTTGACCAACTAGCTAAGTGACTCGGCCTGCTCAGGGAGGGGGGGGGGGGGGGGAAGGAGGTAAGTCTCAGCCAGGACAGACAACTTGGGCACTGAGTTTCACAAGTGGATGCTCATGAAGAGCTGGTACGATTGTATACAGGACATGAGCATTGAACTGGTACATCTTCCTCCTAAAAGAATCCAGCATTCTAGCTTCTCTACCTGGGGGTGCTGAGGCATAGTCCCAGGAACTCCTGGCCGTTTTGAGAGCGGATTCCACCACCATGGAATTGTGAGGCAACTGAAGCTTATCAAACCAGGTGTGCTGCAGATCCAATACTGGGTGTCGATCTTGGGCATGACCAGGACCGACAGAGGGGAGTCACAATTCCTAACATGGACTTCCTGGAGTACCTCGTGGAGAGGGACAGTCACAGCCTCCTAGGAGGTGACGTATAGTCTAGGACTTCGAACATTGTGGCCCCGGGCTCATCCTCCACTTCCAAAGGAAAGGGAATAGCATCAGCCATTTCCTTAACAAAAGAAGGGAATGAAAGGAGCTCTGAAGATTTTCTTTTCAGGTGGAGGGGAGGGTTCAAACGGAATTCCATAGGACCATCAGAGGAAAAAGTACCTTAGATCCTCCTCTGAATCCCATGAGTGCTCCTCTTCAGTGTCAGACAATATCGCCTGATGGGAGTGTCAAGAGCGAACCTGCCTTGACGTGTAGTAGGCCTGTCCTCAAAAATGGCGTTGAGCAGTCTGTTCCCGCCTCGACTCGGCGAAGTCGAGTGGGAGTGCCAGCTTGGGTGGCAGTAGACACAGAGCTGCATGCGGTATTGATGTCGGAGGCTGTACTGCAGGCTGAGGGCCAAGTGGGGCCGCAATGGGAGGCAAGCCCCGATGTCAATGCAACCCATTGCATGAGGCCATCCAGCAGATCAGGGAGCAAGGCCCAGATGCGCTCAGAGGGCCAGCACAGGAAAGGCTGGGGTGCGGCTCAGGTGCAGATTGCAGAAATGCTGGTGTTGATGCAGGAGCTGGGTCTTGGCTGCTGGTTAGACCGGCG